>NC_135506.1:42870201-42971655 GCF_052857255.1 Amblyomma americanum | reverse complement strand
GACAGCGGTCTTCGGAAACGATGCGTCTGAGTCTTTCGATTACATCCCAACATAGAAACGACCAGTCTGGCGGCGTTCGATTAAATTCTTTCACGCTGTTGCAAGTCCACGGAATTTCATCGTTTCACACGTTGCCGGATACGCTACTTTCGCTGCGGTAACAGTACGCGGAATAATGGCTCGGTGGCATCAGAAATTGCTACGCATTCCTCGTCCTGGCCATTTCCATGAACAGCGGGTTCTCTGCCGCTTTCTCGGCGGTGACTCGCGTCGTCACCGTCTGGCACTGTGGAGAACGCGTGTAGCGTAGGCGAGGAAGGAAGGGACCGGTTCTGCTGTAGCCGAAGAAGACAGGCTATGCGGGTGACGTCATCTTTCCGCCTTTGTAGAAAGAGAGTACCGGATACTCTTGAAAGACAAAAACTGATTCGCGGCTCCTGCTCATGTTCCGTCCGAACCACAGGCTAACTGACACGTGGCGTATGTTCTCCGCGCAGGCAGTGCGAAGGAGAGAATTGGCAGGCGAGGATCGAGTAACTGCAGGCCTAGTGAAAGCTCGTGGAAGCATTGAGCTAGAAAAGTCTTTCCGCCTTATACGTATAAGTGTCGCTTTAGGATCTCGAGCCTACCTGAAGGATGTGTACTTCAGTATCACAGAGATGGTGCCGCTACCGGTTCTTTCACGCAGTCGCTTCCAGTGACGTTAATAAAGTGTCACCTGTCATCATTGCCGCTGCTCGCACTCTCGCTGAGGCGGGCCTTGTGTAGTGACAGTTTGTCGAGGACGGGCACGTAGCCAGGAACTTTTTCCTGGTGGTGCCCAAGGGAGTTTAATCTATCGGAAGAATGGGGGGGGGGGGGGGGGGGTGTTGAATACGTGCTCGGTCGAGGATATGAAAGGATGAAACGTGGACATGAGGTTCGTGTTTGCTTATATGCGGATACGCTATATAGACAGCACATTTATGTCACGAAACGGGGCGGCATTTCTTAGCACACTGTCGCCCATGAATGCGTATTCTTGGCGTCATCAGAATCAATTTATTCAGATTCAGTTTTGAAAGCATTTATTAAGTATTAACGATGAGCGACCAGTTTTATTAGAACTTCGTAGCTCCGAGGCTGCATAACTGCGACCTCCTTGCGGCTGGATGGAGCAAGACAAGGCTTTGCCCTCGAGTTCGCGTAACCGGTCACATGTCGACGGCGACCGTACTGATGGGCGCTCAGCTACAGTCTGGCTTTCACTTCTAAAGAGTATGTGGAAGATTCAGAAGACGTGGTTTTCAAGGCACAAGCAGTTCCCCTTTCGTATGACCTACAGCACCACCTGGCTTGAACGGACGTGGCATTCAGAGTTTCAATGCATCGTTATGAAAGAAGCTGCGAAGAACATGGTTGAGGCGTGGTGTGAGATAGGCTATGGGACAGACGCATAGTCTATAGATGTCAGCCTGCGGTATGTCTCACCCGTGTCTTATTTTGCGTAGTTTCTTCTGAAATATGTGCGACCAACTTCCCCAACAACGTGCTATCTTAAGCTGCAATCTATCTTAATTCGCCAGTCTGACGTAAGACTGAACCTGCCGCAGTAGTCCTTGCAGACTTGACTTGTGCGGACTGAAGATTTGCGCGGACGTTACTTGTGTGCTGGACTTGCCCTCGAGCTCCAACCTCCTCCGCGCGGTCTGCTCCAGCAGCTTCTCCTTAACAGTGTTCCGTTTACATGTTTACATGGCAGGGCCGGGCTGTTCCACTAGCTGATATTCGCACCACCGTCTCACCTCGCCTCGCGCGAATTCTGTCTGTCATGTGCGGGACCGGACAACTACCACTTCAGCCACGCAAAGCTCTTGTGTGCCCCGACAAAGTGTCCTAATGATTGATGCTCATTCTACGCAGGTAGAGAGAGAGAGAGAGAGAGAGAGAGAGAGAGAGAGAGAGAATAAACTGTTATTGTATGAAAGGAGACCGGAGCGGATTGTCGGTGGGGTCCTCAGTCCAGGGCTCCAGCAACTTCCGCCGACGCTTTGGCGATGGCGACTAGCGCCTCCTGGTCTTCCAGGGTGCCGCTGGCCAGCGTCACCTCCCACTGCTCCATCACCGTGTAGGGCGGCGTTAAGTGGTTCGCTTTACTGTGCATGTCAATGTAATGTGTTTGAATGTAGGAATATCGCCACATCAGGGACATGTATCTTCGTATAATTTAATGTGAATGCGGTGGAGGCGGTGAAGCTTGAGGAAAGTGAGTGTTTGGACGTGGCTTAAGTGATAGGAGTCCGCTGGGGAAAGTTGCGTATGTGGCGAGGAGCCGACGCTGCTGCTGCTGTTGCTGGTAGGAAGAAAGAAAAGGAAAGTGCACGGCCTGCCTACTGGCTCAAGCCGAGCCACGCTCGCTGCCGCGTGCTTAAAGTAGGAGAGTCAAAGGATAGGAGAGCAAAGGTAGAAAGAAAAGGCGCGCTCTAATATGCCACGGGCCGATCCCGGAGGCAGTGCAATACCGGGCCGACCCTTGCCAGAGTGCTTCAAGCCGAGCACTCCGCCATATTTCAAAAATAAGTTTAATATGGGTCCAAGGACCCGAAGCAGATATTAAAGCAGCTACCAGATGTTGCGTATGTGGCGACGAGCCGACGCCCTAGCTCGAGAACATAAATACCGAGCGGGGCACACCGACCTTACTCTCTACCCCCCTCTCAACCCATTTTTCCACCCGCCTAGAAGCTACGTCCAGAAGAGTGCGGTGACGGGCTAGTTAGTACGACATAAAAAACAGGAAGTGCGCACAAAGTTTGTTTTTTTACAAAGCCCAGAAACCCCCCGCCTAAATCGGCGTTTCTGCAGAGTGAGTGGGTCGTGCTATCAGACGTTTCACTCAGTCACTCGAAAGGCTGTATAACGTGTGAAGTCTAGCCTTGGACTCCGCTTGTCCGGCAGGCGCTCTCTACGCTGTCTGTATTTTCCCACTGGCGACCACAATGACATGAAGCCAGCAGTTTTCGAGAAGGTGACGCGCTCTTGACGTTGCAGGTTACAGTGACCACGACTGTAACGTAGCGTGTGCGTCACAGAGAACCATCGATAGAGACGACGCAGCGGAACAAGGCTGGGGGGGAGATGGGCAGCGGACGAGGCCGAGGTCGTATAACGGCGCCTCTTGCTGGCGTCCGCTGGTCGGCGACTCCGACAGCGACGCGCTTATCAGCGGCGCGACGTCGTCGGCCGCCGCGCCGCCTTGTGCGCCAACGCGCACTGCATGCCAATGCGGCGTTAGTCGCGCCATCGACGCCGCTGCAGCCCAGCTACAGGGGAATTAAAATCACGGCGGGGGCTGCGTTAAGGCTACAGTCGGAGCGGAAACTGTTGCGTCCGTATACTGCGCATGCGACACAAAAGAGAATAAGGGGTAAAACCACTTGACGGTCCTTGGGTTCGGGAAAGAAGATCAGGATTCCTCGCTCCACTTGAGGGTTAACGCACTGGTGGTAGCGACGATAATGTTCTTTTAAACGGCGTTTACCTGAGGTGGCTTTCTGGCCCTACGGGGCTGGTATATAAGGGCTCGCAACCATGTGTCGAGGGCTCTTTCTCACCGGGGGTATCGGCTGCCAAACCGTCGTCGTCGCTTCCGGTGACACATGGGTGAGAGCCCGTACCCTAGATCCCGGTCCCGTAGAGCCAGAAAGCCACTTCAGGGAAAGGCCATTTAAAAGAGTACTAACGTCGCTGTTGCCAAACCGTCGTCGTCGTTTCCGATGACACATGGGTGAGAGCCCGTACCCTAGATCCCGGTCCCGTAGAGCCAGAAAGCCACTTCAGGGAAAGGCCATTTAAAAGAGTACTAACGTCGCTGTTGCCAAACCGTCGTCGTCGTTTCCGATGACACATGGGTGAGAGCCCGTACCCTAGATCCCGGTCCCGTAGAGCCAGAAAGCCACTTCAGGGAAAGGCCATTTAAAAGAGTACTAACGTCGCTGTTGCCAAACCGTCGTCGTCGCTTCCGATGACACATGGGTGAGAGCCCGTACCCTAGATCCCGGTCCCGTAGAGCCAGAAAGCCACTTCAGGGAAAGGCCATTTAAAAGAGTACTAACGTCGCTGTTGCCAAACCGTCGTCGTCGTTTCCGATGACACATGGGTGAGAGCCCGTACCCTAGATCCCGGTCCCGTAGAGCCAGAAAGCCACTTCAGGGAAAGGCCATTTAAAAGAGTACTAACGTCGCTGTTGCCAAACCGTCGTCGTCGTTTCCGATGACACATGGGTGAGAGCCCGTACCCTAGATCCCGGTCCCGTAGAGCCAGAAAGCCACTTCAGGGAAAGGCCATTTAAAAGAGTACTAACGTCGCTGTTGCCAAACCGTCGTCGTCGCTTCCGATGACACATGGGTGAGAGCCCGTACCCTAGATCCCGGTCCCGTAGAGCCAGAAAGCCACTTCAGGGAAAGGCCATTTAAAAGAGTACTAACGTCGCTGTTGCCAAACCGTCGTCGTCGTTTCCGATGACACATGGGTGAGAGCCCGTACCCTAGATCCCGGTCCCGTAGAGCCAGAAAGCCACTTCAGGGAAAGGCCATTTAAAAGAGTACTAACGTCGCTGTTGCCAAACCGTCGTCGTCGTTTCCGATGACACATGGGTGAGAGCCCGTACCCTAGATCCCGGTCCCGTAGAGCCAGAAAGCCACTTCAGGGAAAGGCCATTTAAAAGAGTACTAACGTCGCTGTTGCCAAACCGTCGTCGTCGCTTCCGGTGACACATGGGTGAGAGCCCGTACCCTAGATCCTGGTCCCGTAGAGCCAGAAAGCCACTTCAGGGAAAGGCCATTTAAAAGAGTACTAACGTCGCTGTTGCCAAACCGTCGTCGTCGTTTCCGATGACACATGGGTGAGAGCCCGTACCCTAGATCCCGGTCCCGTAGAGCCAGAAAGCCACTTCAGGGAAAGGCCATTTAAAAGAGTACTAACGTCGCTGTTGCCAAACCGTCGTCGTCGCTTCCGATGACACATGGGTGAGAGCCCGTACCCTAGATCCCGGTCCCGTAGAGCCAGAAAGCCACTTCAGGGAAAGGCCATTTAAAAGAGTACTAACGTCGCTGTTGCCAAACCGTCGTCGTCGCTTCCGGTGACACATGGGTGAGAGCCCGTACCCTAGATCCCGGTCCCGTAGAGCCAGAAAGCCACTTCAGGGAAAGGCCATTTAAAAGAGTACTAACGTCGCTGTTGCCAAACCGTCGTCGTCGCTTCCGATGACACATGGGTGAGAGCCCGTACCCTAGATCCCGGTCCCGTAGAGCCAGAAAGCCACTTCAGGGAAAGGCCATTTAAAAGAGTACTAACGTCGCTGTTGCCAAACCGTCGTCGTCGCTTCCGGTGACACATGGGTGAGAGCCCGTACCCTAGATCCCGGTCCCGTAGAGCCAGAAAGCCACTTCAGGGAAAGGCCATTTAAAAGAGTACTAACGTCGCTGTTGCCAAACCGTCGTCGTCGCTTCCGATTAGTACCCGGGTTCGAACCCGACGGCGGAGGCAGCGCTTGGATGGAGGCGAAACGAAAAGGCGTCCGAGTGCTGTGCGATGTCAGTGCACGTTAAAGATCCCCAGTGGGTCGAAATTATACAGGAGCCGTCCACTACGGCACATCTTTCTTCCTTTATTCTTGCACTCCCTCCTTTATCCCTTCTCTTACGGCGTGGTTCAGGTGTCCGCCGAGATGCGAGACAGATACTGCGCCATTTCCTTTCTCCAAAAAACATTTTCATTTTATTTCATTTTATTGAGAATTGGTTTTTTTTGGAAAGGAAATGGCGCAGTATCTTCCTCACATATAGGCGGACACCTGAATCGCGTCGTAAGGGAAGGGATAAAGGAGGGAGTGAAAGAAGAAAGGAAGAAAGAGGTGCCGTAGTGGAGGGTTCCGAAATAATTTCGACCACCTGGAGATCTTTAATGTGCTCTGACAACGCACAACACACGGGCGCCCTATCATTTCGCCTCCATCAAAGTGCAGCCGCCGCGGTCGGGTTTGAACGCGGGAACTCCGGCTCAGCAGATTTCATTTTATCTTCAAACGCGAAAGGCGTCCGCATACTGGGCGGTTCTTTCTTTCTTTTTTTTCTTTCTTTCTTTCTATCTGGCATTTATCTTCATTATTTCGTGCAAAATCTCTTTGTTTCTGCCCTATTCATTCAGATTTTCATTGGCTTCTTTTACCTCTGATGCCTTGGTGGCGCTCATGTAAGCACTTAATATAAACTTAACTCCTCTTATCCATAGTGCCCTTCCTTCTGCATTCTCGCAGTTTCTTATACATCGCTGCAAAAGAAATAGAAAACGAAATTGCGCTACCATTTCAGACACCAGAGAGACAAGGAATTGTTGGCTTCTCCGAGCTAAATCTGGCGTCTTTGACGGGGAAATCCGTGCTTGGCTCTGATGTTCCCCGACTTTCACCGGGCACACGGGCCGTTCGGACGTCTACTACATGCGAGCCGATCGGGCGGAACGGCGGCCGTTGTTGGCGACCGCCTTTGCTATCGTCCGTCCAGACGCGCGCGCGGATTCTTCGCCAACATTCTGGCGCAGTAGCTCTGACGCGGCTGTCGCACGCTTCAGCGGAGCCGTTTTAGTGCCTACGCGTGGCCAGGCGCGTTGGTGTGCGCCAGTCCTGATTCGTACTCGACCGGAGCACTCGCATTGTGTTTGTGTTACTTTCCTGTTGTGTTTATATTGCTTTCCTGTTGTGTTTGTATGGTTCTCGTGTAGTGTTTGTATTGTGTTCCTGAACTGCCAGTGTGGTAGCTCTTCTCATTCAGCTCTTCAAAGGCATGCGGATGGGCTAGCGCTAGTATAGAAGCCCTGTCTGCAACTAAGGTCTGCCATTGATGCGCATAGAATATCATACTTGCCACCGTTGTCTTAGAGAGCTCTGAAGTGTTGATTGGGTCGGCTTGGAGCAGAAAAACTTCCACTCTTCGCCCATCTCTGCTCTGAAAAAAAAAGCGACAATGATAGCTGCATATGAGACTGATGCTGAGGTCGATATTTCCTAGTACGCCTACTGAGTGCCGCCGTCGTAGTTGCTGCAAAGCACATGAGAAAGAGAAAAAAAGGACCTGACAATGACCTCAAGGACTAAGTGTGCGATGTCAGTGCTCGTTAAAGAACCCGAGGTGATCGAAATTTCCGGAGCTCTTCACTATGGCGTCTCTCATAGCCTGAGTTGCTTTGGGACGTTAAACCCCCATAAACCACAAACCACTAAAGAAAGGGGGATGTCGGGCGTCGCGCCACTAGACAAGAAAAAGAACACCTTGTGCTCACATAGGATAAGCTCTAGTTCAAGTAAACGAAAAGCAGTTTTGCGCTGAAGCCTGGGAGTACACTAACCAAAAGGCAAGCTGGCAGAGGTAATAATAGATTGAACACCAATCGATTAGGACAATAACGAAAGAAGGTGGACTAATCGGCAAAGCTATTCGTCCATATTCTTTCTCCATAGGCAATAAGCAACTGAGGCAGGCTTGAGCAGACGAGCAACGCAGCTGAGGTGCTGAAGGAACCGTGGAAACCACTACTAAAGAAGAAAGGAAGAAAGAACTCGATCTATATACAATTGCATATAGTTTCTTATGGCAGCTATATAAGAAGTGTTGTTTCATACGTACGTAGGATATGCGCAATGCAGGAACCATATGGTACATTTCGATTTCCCAGCAGCAACTCGCAAAGAAATTCGAAACCCTTAGGGAAAGGTGCAGCTGCTGTGCTTTCTACTTCTTGCCCATGGTTCAACCGTCGAAAGCCTTCAGAACATTTCTACTGAAAGGCCTTCACGTGTATGTCCATAATCTGCCTGCTTCGTGTTGTTGGCCTGCACATTAAAACCCTTCAGACGATGTTCAGTGCCAAGCGAAGGCTTTGACATGAAACAAACAGGTGCTGAACATGTAACTGAAGACTTTTCAATGAACACGTTCCGAAGGCTTTTAGTAGACGAGCCATTGTCAGCAATATGACTGCGAGCTTCCCGCTGCCGTACTTCTGGGCTGAATGATGTCAACTCTGTTCTTCGCTCATTGGAGGCGCCTGTGCAGATCCTGTCGGCTGCGCCATATCAGCAAGTAGAATCCATGGCGCAGCCGACAGGATTCCTGTTGCTTACAAATGGAAATGCGCGATTGATGCCGATATAGACATGGAGAATGCAGCAGACATACTCTGAATTCTTTGAATAGAAACACACCGGACATGGATTGGACAGACCATGGATGTGGACGAGGACATGAAGGCTTTGCCTACGGTAGGGACATCTGCTGATGGACATTACGGCCCGCACTACGATATGATGATCCTATTCCGCAAGAAAAGCACGATTTTCTCACGAGGCCAATGCACACACCGCTTCCACTTAGTGCGAAGGCACTCATACGCTCATCAACACCGACCAAGCGCAACCCATCTTTATGCTACAATGAACCAACTTGCCCAACAACTCATCTTGCTGAAGCGACCAAGAACCTTGTCACCTTTGGGTCTTGTGCCGTTGCCTAGCAACAGTGGCGCCACCTTAGATTAAAAAAAGAAATCAATACCCAAGACTGAGAGTCAAACCCGCGGCGGCGCGAACAGATCAGCTTTGCAGGCCGCTGCGCGATAGTACTATAGGCCGTCGCCGCAGCCGAACAAGGCTGGTATTGTTGTTGGACCATACTAAACTCCTGCCCACTGTGAATCGCGCACCGTCTTCTCCGTCCAGTAATACTGGCGGTGCTTTCGAACTATAATCGGTTTAACCAAGTTAAAAGTCTGACACTTTTTTGCACTACTCCACCACCGCGCCTTCACATTTTCTTTCCTCCAAGTCCTTCGCGCATCCTCCTTGTTAGATAACGCCGCCGAGTTCCGTTTCCTCGTGCGTATGCGTACCGCATGCGCGCCTACCTCGCAGCTTCGCGTTGCGCGCCGTCTTCCCCTTCCTCGTCCCACCCTAGTCCGAATTGGTTACACGCGCCCGTTTTGAAACAATTACGTACGCGACGCATGCAACACGCGCCCGCGAGAATGCCCGGCAACACTCACACGCATCCTCAGGAGGAAAACGCTGCGCCTAGCCCTGCTCCCAATGCATCTCCGGCGCGGCCAAAGGTCGGCCGAAATAATGCCCTAAGTGCGCCGGGAGTTGAGCGTGTACGTGTACGCCACGTACAACCGCGTACGTGTATACACCGAATGCTCGCGCCTCTGCCAGGACGTGAAGCTGCTTCCTCGCTTCCTTCCGCCTGCGAGCTCGCGGCGTACAATGTACACGGACGCGTACAACCTCGAATTGCGTGCAGTGCCAGTGGAAGAGGAGAGTTTGGAGATGCGCAACAGTCTTTCGCGGTAAAGGCTGCATGAGGGACTTTCTCTGGCCAGAACGGCGTCGCCAGTGGTGTAGTATGCTGCAACTAATATCCACGTCCGCGGTCCATAACAGAAGCTGTTATCCTCGAGAATGTGGGTTTAAAGAGTTCTGTGAACATTTTAGTGCATACTTTGAAAGATGTGCTAGCTGTTGTCGTTTGGTCCGTGTGGGCTTAGAACCACAAGGGCCATTCGGTCCTTGGAGTTATCATCCCAGGTAAGTGGTTGGCATGAAAGGACGGTACATGTACCGTGGTTACCGCGGTCACTGCCCATCAGAGCGGTGGCAATTGTCTGAAAGATTTTCTTATTATTATTCCCGATTAAAAAATTCGGCACACGGACAGCCAGCCGTGTAGCGGTGACCTATTTGACGCGCTGTAACCAGATTGCATCGTCGTTAAGCAATGCTTCCGGTGGCGAACCCGAAGACTGGGAAAGCGTGGCGATAAGAAAAGCTGGTAGTGTCCCGTTTGCGCCGGAGTGGATGTTGTTCTGGGGTCGTGAAAAATACCCATTTGTTCCCTGTAGTAAGTGTAGGAGTCGTGAAATGACTGCTGTGACAATACTGAAGTTTCAGAGTGCCTTGAAGAAAGCACAAACGACAGAGATCACTCGTTAGGGCTGCTTATACGCAAACCACAAGACCCCGTGGACCACACAGTTATTCGTATGCTCCCGGTCTAGCACCAATGAGGTCCATCGTGAACATAGAAAGGAAACTGTAATCCCGCAAGGGCTGCCTCCTTGGTGCCATTCTTGTGTGTTAGAGCGCAATCCATTCAAGGTGCATTCAACAGGCAGAGTCCCTTCTCTCCATCTCCGTAGTTTCGATGCTGCACCGAACTAAACCGAGCCATCGTCTAGCACTGTGTGCCTCGTGGCGGTTTCGCACGCTCCTATTAATGTTAAATGTAGGCACACGTGGTTCAAGGAGCGTCTACGTACATGTGGCTCAGCGTTTCGTGCCGATTTCTTAGGCCGTACGTGCTCGTCTCGGCGGAGATTGGTTGCTTCCTACATAGCTATAGTGTTTCCGTTGCCCAAGGCAATACATGCCGTAGTGCCTGCTACGGATCGGGGACAGTTGTACTAATGTGGAGCTTTAGGAGGTCCTGGGTTCGATTTTTTAGTGTGTGCATGTGGGCGTAGTTCGCTCTGGGGCAAACGAATCGATGGAGGTAGTGTACCCAGGATGGTGTTGCATACTGACGAAGCCGTTGTAGGCTTAGGTTGCCTTCCGCCGGTCACTCGTCCCTGTGTGTCTGTAATTGCTTTCTTTCCTCAAAGGAGGTATGAGGCTGGCCTCTTCCTACAGCATAGAAGTTAATGTCTGCTCTAAGGTATTAGCATCGAAACTGCTGAAGACAGTGGGCGTGATCCTGAATGCATGAAAAGGAATCCTGCAAATAGTTTACGGAGTTCCCGGGTTCGAACCCAACAGCGGCGGCTGCGTTTCTATGGAGGCAAAACGCTATGGCGCCCGTGTGCTGTGCGATGTCAGTGCACTTTGAAGATCCCCAGGTGGTCTAAATTATTCCGGAGCCCTCCACTACGGCCTTTCTTTCTCCCTTTCTTCTTTCACTCCCTCCTTTATCCCTTCCTTTACGGCGCGGTACAGGTGTCCGCTGATATATGAGACAGATACTGCGCCATTTCCTTTCCCCGAAAACCAATTATTATTATTATTATTATTGTTATCATTAAATAGTTTTGTGGACACCCTATATGCATTTTGCAAGGACCTAAGCATCATCGCGCAGCGGAGGACGTGTACAGATTTCCTTATTCGCGAATCCACGACAATGATCCTCCGCGCGCGCATTGGCTGCGTGTGGCCCGGGGAACGACGGGTGCGTCACGGAATCGCGACGAGTGATGTGTGTGACGGATGCGGTGCAGTGGAAACACTAGAACACCTGCTCCTTCACTGTGCCGCGTTCGCCGAAGCTCGTCGCGATATGCTCGCGGCCTATAGGGCGCAGGACATACTACCAGACTCCATCAAGACGCTATTGTGGCCGCAGGGCAGTGCGCGCACTCGTGAGTGAACTTTGGTGAGCCTCTGTGCATTCCTCGAACACACGGGCTTGACGTCCCGTCTGTTCTCCGTCAGGTAGTTACACGCAGTGACCGAACGCTCCGCGAGTTCTACCTTGCACGATTAATAACTGGATGCCCCACTCCAGTTGTAACCAACACAGTGCTGTGCGCGTGTGTGATTTAATTCCTCTAAAATGAACTAATCACGGGCACAACCTGGACACATTTCTGATTGTGTAAATAGTTTGTACATATTACCTCTCCCCCTATCCTCTCTTCCTGTCCCCCCACCTCTTTCATTTCATTTCTCCATTCTGCCTGCTATCCTTTATTTTCGCTGCCCCTGCTCAGGTGCTTCAGTATCGATGGCAGATGCCGGGGCTAGCAAACATCTTTTCCTTCCTTTTTACTATTATTTTTAATAAAACCACTACTACCGAATCCACGACGGCGCCAATCCATAATTCATCATGTTTTGCGTCCAAACCGACATAGAGTTAAAGAATTCCACTAATTTCAACTCTTTGTTGCGTCTCTATAGAGTTTTTACGAACTTTAGAATAAATTTCTGTTATGTCTATGAGGTTTTACTGCCTCTAAACAGAATCATTATTCACAAAAACAAATGGTTTTAGTTCATTAAAGGAGTAATCTTGATTTTATGCCTTTTTAATTGAGGTCGACTTCTCGCGAACACGAGAAAGCTACAGCGAACTGTCGATCATAAGAACCGGCTTAATTCGAACAACTGGTTTAAAGAATGGGCGCTTTGGTCCGGTGAAAATCAAGTATTAAAGAAGGAGCTTCCTTAATTCTAAATCATCGTTCTTCCAAAAATTTTGCTCCCGCATTGGAATTTGAATTGTCGCCAGCCGACAGCCTATTATCTAAGGGAAGTTTCCATCTGCTGGAACTGATTTTTAACTTTTTTTATCCACTTTAAACTGAACTTTAGTGTCCTCTAAAATAATTGACTGATTAAATAATGGCTTTAGACGGACATTAAAAATTAATTTGTGGTAACAGAACTGTTTTTCACGGGAGTTGCTGTCCAGAGTTTACCGCGGCGCTCAACGCGTTGTGACAGGTCCCGACGCGCGATTGAGACGTGCCGAGGGCGTCGCTTAGGTACGCCTTGCCGGGGCTTGCGCGGGGCGGGAACCGTGAACCTTGTTCGCAATGGTTGGTGGGTTGCATACACGAGCGATGAAATACGGACACACACGTACTACGCGCGGGCAGACAAAACGCAGATCGACCGACTTCTCTGTCTCGGCTGTGGTGTGGTGTGTGTAGTGTTCAGGGGGGGGGGGGGGGGGGGGGGGGGGGGGCGTTCTCTCTTCTCGAATTGCGCGCACTTCGATTGCCCACACAACTGCCCTTAAGCCCTCCTCTCTCAAACACCCGTTGTTCGCTTCGTCGTGCTTTGCGCGGTGTGTTTGCGCCCGCGTAAGCGGCCGGCGGGTTTCATGCCTCGCAAACAAAATGCGCACGCAGTCTGAGCCGGTGCAATCACGCTCCTGTCGCCGCAGTCCAAGCGAGTTCGGTGCACAACTGGAACAGCGCCCTCCTGTGGCGCCTTCAACTGAAGAAGTAGGAGAGAAATAACTTTCTTGTTGTGTGCGAGAACTTGTGTAATCTTTTCTAGCCTTTCTCTTTGCTGAGTGCGTGCGTGCGGTTTTGGTGTTTTTCGCCTCGACAGAAGCCTAGAGAGGTAGTGGGATACGCATTTCAAACTTTCGGTTGCAAACGGGCCAGTCGAGACCCCGCCGCCACCACACCAAGAGCGCGAGCTCTCCACTCCGTGGCGAGCAGTGCACGCCAGCTCTAGTGTTCCTGTAGGAGCTGGCTAGTGTTCCTGTATATGCTCCCTGCGGGACATATACAGGAACACTAGCCAGCTCCTGCCGCCGCCGGCTGCGGCTTGCATAATAGCTTCGTGCCGCGATGTGTCAGCGCTGTGTCTGTTCGGCTCGTCGTCGGCTTTTTGCCGACGCCGAACGCGTACGACCAACGGACCTACCGATGACTCGCAGCGCCTAGTTGGCTTCGCGTGACTCCGACTTAAGCGAACAACTTCCCCTCCCCCTCGCCACTGCTCTCTCCTCTGTCACTTCTTTCTGTTTCCTTCGATGAGTCTCTTCCTACAGCTCCGCAGTACGTGTCGAGTGTTCTTCGATATCAAGCGACACACGGACGACCACGAACGAATGAAAATCCGGGTTGCGGAGCAGGGTGTCTTTCTCTCTCTCTCTCCTTCGCTTTCTGCGCTCATATCGTGCTCGCGCTTCAGGCTGGAAGAAAAGCCTTGAATGCGAGAGCTGCAGCCTCAGCCGGCACCCGCCACTGCTGCGCTGATACTGTGCCCTGCTCGCGTTGCGTTCGTTATAAGGGGGGGGGGGGGGGGGGTGCGAGGTGACGCCTTTGGCGAGGCTGCGTCGATTCGATATCGAGACCGCGATCTCTTTCACTCTCCTTTCTCTCTGTATGGTGTGAGTAGCTGCAGAGAAACGATATGCAGGCTTGCCGTGAGGCTGTGTCCCGGACGTACGAGTCTCGATCGTACGGCATTGTTGCTCGCTCGCTCGCTTGAGGCGCTGCTGATCCCGAGTCGCGGGACGAGGGATATGTTCTTTTATATACGCTTTATTTCTTCTCAGTCCTGTGTCGAAGTGAATGCGAGAACTGTCTCGTCGAACAAAGAGTTGCGTGGTGTTCGACTTGCTTCTTGCGCACGTATTCCGCCTTCCGCCTGAATTGCAGGCATGTACAACCGTGGACAGTATTAGAGGGAACGCCTAGTTCATATTCAAGAATCGAATGAATTTTTTCTTCTACGTCGAACTCGAAGATGTATGCTGAAGGGATAATGCACCTCATGAGCGGTTGCAGCCAATAGTAAAATGAGCCCTGGTGATCGAGAAGGCAGGTGGCTAGCAACGGGAGCAGTATTGCTTCAAACCGTCCAGGGGAATCCCCCTTGGTTGGTTGGATCCTCTCTTTAACGTGGTAATAATTGTAGAATTGACTTTCAGTTAAGCGGCACAGTGTGGTTACAGGCTTGCTCCAGCTCCACCCAGAAGGGGATTCCCTGGACTGTTTTGTTAATTCGGTCCTGCCTCTGGGCATGAAATCATATAGGTCACCTGCTACACAGATCGTTACCGCCTTGATAGAGATGACAACAATTTCGCTTTATTTTGTAACAGCGGGTGAGTTTGTGCAAAGCATCACTTAGATGACGTGTTCAAAGCATCCTGCATTTCATGTACGTACCGCCGCATTTTTTTCCCCGTAAGCTTTATGAGATCTTAGCACTTCATATCAAGGTTCTGTAAGCCTTCTGAACTCGCGGAGTTCTGAACTAGCGCAACGCACATGACTTCACTGCCTCACTGTGTGTCACATACTTGCAGATATGACAACTGAATGTCCAAGTACACTGAGCACTCGTGCCTCACAACCACAAAATACATGCTCAGTACTAGTTAACATTGCGTCCTACAACTACCGTGCGCCGCTGTCATGAGTCGGGCCTTCACATTCTCTCACCGTCCACCGCAACCGAACGAGTTAAAATTTTCCTCCGCGACAGGCTCTCGCGATCATATCTTTCAACACACTCCGAGCTTTCAAACTCTCACTGCACGCCGCAATTGAGTTGCGGTCGCCCGCGTACTTTCCGCTAACTTTACGAGGGCTTGCTTCACCGTGCTCAGGGATGATCGCCACGCAGTCCGGCGCCAGGCACCCAACCATTAGTCACACGTTTACGGATGCGACGATTGAAAAATCCAAGGGCGCACTACCATGTATACCACATTCGCAAGCGTGCAATACGTGACAGCCAAACACTGTAGTGCACACTGCAGTGCATTGCAGTGTTACAACGCCCCTTAGGCGGCATCGGTCGGGGAAAAAGAAAACGAAGAGAGGAAGGGGGGGGGGGGGGGCAGTGAATCGGCGCTCGTGCCTGTCTCGGCGCGCCCCGCGGGGCAGCTTACTGGAATCGCGAGGAAGGCTAGTTGGCTGCTGTTTCTGTTGCTTCCATCGCTGTGAAGCACGGGCAGGCGGGGGACGACGGGGGGTAGAAATCGAGGCCGTGGCATCCTTGAGTCGGATTTCTCGCCTTCCGAGACGGACCCCCCCCCCCTCCCTGGTTTTTCTCCTTCTCTCTCTCCTTCGCTTATATTCCTTCTTCTTTCATTTGTTATTCCTTTTCTCTCTCTTTCCAATTTCTTCGTTTTCACTCCTCATGCCGTCCCGTTCGTACCCTGCCACCCGCTATGGATCCCTTATCTTCTTATACGTTTTTATTTCGTTTTGTTTTAACACCCAGCCCGGGCTCCATGCCTTTCTGGAACTTTGTGCGAGGTCTGGTTTTCTCGGAAAATAATAATAATAATAATAATAATAATAATAATAATAATAATAATAATAATAATAATAATAATAATAATAATAATAATAATAATAATAATAATTGGTTTTGGGGGGAAAGGAAGTGGCGCAGTATCTGTCTCATATATCGTTGGACACCTGAACCGCGCCGTAAGGGAAGGGATAAAGGAGGGCGTGAAAGAAGGAAGGAAGAGGTACCGTAGTGGAGGGCTCCGGAATAATTTCGACCACCTGGGTATCTTTAACGTGCACTGACATCGCACAGCACACGGGCGCCTTAGCGTTTTTCCTCCACTGGAACTTTCTGCGAGGTCTGGTTTTCTCGGAAAATAATAATAATAATAATAATAATAATAATAATAATAATAATAATAATAATAATAATAATAATAATAATAATAATAATAATAATAGGTTTTTCGGGGAAAGGAAATGGCGCAGTATCTGTCTCATATATCGTTGGACACCTGAACCGCGCCGTAAGGGAAGGGATAAAGGAGGGAGTGAAAGAAGGAAGGAAGAGGTACCGTAGTGGAGGGCTCCGGAATAATTTCGACCACCTGGGTATCTTTAACGTGCACTGGCATCGCACAGCACACGGGCGCCTTAGCGTTTTTCCTCCATAAAAACGCAGCCGCCGCGGTCGGGTTCGAACCCGGGAATCGGAAAATATCCGATATTAGCTTTCGCGCGCTCTAGGAGAGACTTCTTTTAAATTCGCAAAGCAATAAAGGAGAGATCAAATGAAATAAACAGAAAAAAATGCCTGTGGAGTTGCACTGCAGTGATGATGCCAGCTAGGCAGAGAATAAAAAGAGACTTCAGAATAGTGCTTAAGTACGCAAAGGGGGGAGGGGGCGGGAATCGAAGAGGCGATCTCAGTTGAAAATAGTAAAATGTAGCTGTGTGCATGCTTACAAAGGAGGCAACGGGTAGATCGGAGATGCGTCGGGGACTTATGATCGGCAAGCCGCGATCGATTATTCGGATTTAGAAAGAGGAAGAAAAAGAATACTTTGCGGCGAAATGCAAAGCCGGCGCCTGACACCGAGAGTACGAATGCGTGTGCGAGAGTGGGCCGATTAGTTTTTCTTGGTTTTGCCGGTATGCGTACGTGCTGTGAGGCACGTAGTACATGCGCTGGCCTATGTGAAAACGTCAGGGTTCTGCAAGGTGACTCTTTGCATGGAATAATTCACTCACGGCAAGGGCAGTTTCGTTATTTTCAAAACTATCCATATATATACAAGGGGTGTTAAATTTGTGCCTCCTGGTCTCCATTTTTTTTATTTTTTGAACTTACGGTATTTATTGGCACATAGAAACGAAAGTTCTGAATGTCCCCTCTTACAGGAGTCCATCGCCCTTGTATGTATGCGAATCAATAGAGTGCACTATAAAACGCATTCGCTTACACTTATTTTCCCATTATATTTCTTGAAGACGTTCTGGTCCAAAAAATGGGCGCCAATGTGGCATTACAATAGGAGGCTTTTCGGTCGGGTCGACCCAGTACACACTTTTTCGGTTGAAGGAGTAGGGACAAACTTTTTCCTCTGTGTTAGCTCTTTGAAAATGATGCAAAAAACATTAGTAAATCTAGATGGGCACTAAGAATCCACCTGGACTCGGTAAATTATTTACTGATTTTTTTTCTCGCAAGCATTTTTTGGTTTCGGTTCTAACAGTCAAACGGTCCATGGCTATGATGTGAAGGACTAGTTGAGGTGACGGGAGGCACGCACAAACTTCAGTATTATCGCTGCTTTCGTCACTTTAATTAATTTGAACTCTTAATTGTGCTTTTTTGCCCCACGAATGGAAATGACCAGAAATGCACAAGAGGTGACAATATTGTAGTTTTTGTACACCTCACTTGCCCCCGCAACTTGTCTTGTACAGTATATGGTACACACACCTGTTTTGAGCGGCCGATCAGCGCGCTGTCTTGTGCATTTATGACAATTGTGGCTGGCTGGCGGGCCGGATGTAGCTTTTAAACACACGAGAAGTTAAGCACTCTTCGTGGGAATGTGCGTGTACGACAAGGTCTTGTTTCGAGCCCTAGGCGATTCATAAATGATGCCAATGTACTGTCCGGTTCTCCATTCGAGCGCCCTGGACAGGTGTGTGGACGACTGCATGTCACAGACGCCGCTCGAGTGTTTAAACGAAACTGAGACAGCATGAGAGAAAAAAAAATACGTTATGGATTATTTGCCTGGCGTAGGCGAATTCCACGTGCTGATCCGTGTGAAGCAATACCTTATGAACCACTCAAAACGGAATAGAAACGCTCTACATAAACTTTGGCGTCGCCGCAGTTTTTAAGGTACACCGAGACAGCCCTATCAAACTTTTTGTTCGCACTAAAATTCCATTCTATGTCTATTTATGGGTATGCTGATGAACGTCCTGCAAAAAAATCCGCATTTATTGGTGAGAAAATTGGATTGAGAAATTTTTCTGTCACTCGATTAGAACTCGTGACGTCAGCACCGAAAACGACTCCTCCGTGATCTCGATTTGCAAGTGAATAGCGGTATAACATAGCCTCCCGGATTCGCGTCATATACATGGCGAAGCATCGCTGTTCACTTGCGAAATTCGCCGCTGAGGGCGACAACTGCATTTAATTCTTTTTACTCCTTCTAGCTTATAAAAGCTCCATTTTCATTGAAAGTAGTTTCTTTGTCGTTAGAGTGCTGTGATCTAGCTTTAGAAGCCCACTTCAACTTGTCCTAAGTATTCCTTTAAACCCACCCCTTGCAACAGCCTCTCAAAGCGGCCCTACAGCGGAACCTGCGGCGTTGATATTTTTCAGAAAGCTTGCAGGCGCGCTTTCACGCACTCTCAACTTCAAAAAAAAAAAAAATCAGCGCAAGCATGAGACGAGGACGAAGCCCTCCACCCCACCGCAAAAGAAGCATGCTGAGCAGCAAAGCAAACCAGCCAACCTATTTGTCTCACTGCGTGTATACTCTAGTTTTAACGCCGCCTTACTGCGCCTCTCTCTGGTGTCCCGCCGGACATGTACCGTATTCCCAGCGTGCGGAAACCTGCTTTCACCATACGAGATGCGGTGCAATATTATCTTCGAGTCGTGGTTTACATATTCAACTTGCTTTTTTTTTTATTCTACATTCACGTTGCCCTCATCAACCTCTCTGGGCCGTTTTTTTTAAAGAGAAGCGACCGCGGTAGCGATCGTGCACAGGCTTCCGGCCGTCCCTATTAGAGCATCGCTCTAGACTTAATCCACCCCCCTAGCGTGTCCCCCCGATTCCACTGTAACTGGCGCTCTCGATCTCATTGCCTCCTTGCTTATATGTATAAGCACGACCGGTGCGCGGGGGGATACGTATACATAGAGCAGCACAGTCCGCGCGGTCGTCCATCTTGTCCAGAGCGTGGCTTGCATCCTCTGCTTCCCTTCGCAGGAGAGGGAGAAAGCTGCACAATCTAACGGGGCTCCGGCTACTGCGCTCCCGGAAGTACACGCACATCACCCTCCCCCACTTTATGTCCCGTCGCGATGATTTACACGAAGGTATAAAA
The DNA here is from genome assembly GCF_052857255.1 of Amblyomma americanum. Lineage (NCBI taxonomy): Eukaryota > Metazoa > Arthropoda > Arachnida > Ixodida > Ixodidae > Amblyomma > Amblyomma americanum. The sequence continues at coordinate 42,952,254 of NC_135506.1, read as the reverse complement.
TGTGCGGCCGGAGGGGGGTAGAGGCGCAGCATCTTGTTAGCGCTTCTTAGAAGCCCGCGCGGCAGGCCGTCGCTTCATCTTGACAATCTACCTGGTTTTATGTCTCTGCATTGTGAGGACGCTGTTCCCGCAGGGAGGCTGCGACAACACTTGTTTTCGCTGACACGTCACGAAGTGTACGTGTTTTGTACCGTCTGCGCGGCTTACGGACGACAGCGGAGTTGTGTAGCCATGTTCTTACTGTAAAAACGAAACAAAAACAACAAATAACTCAACGGTAGGCAAGCGTGATGAGCAGAAAACCGAAGCGGTGACCGCTGGGCAAAAAACCAGGCCGGAAAACGTCTGACGAGGTCGGCAGTGTCAAACAACGGCGATGGTGGCGCCTCTAGCGAGGTGAAGCAGTGTTTTCTTTGTGACGCAATAAAAATGTGCGTTTGCCACTAATTCGCGTCAAATTTGTTGTTATGCAGACTCATTCAAGTGAAACAATGCGCATTATCTCTTGGTTTCAGTTTATTGCCTGAAACATGCTTTCGGTTTTGTAAAAAAGCAGAATAGCTGCTTGTATAGGAAATGTCCCAATAAAAGTGGTCTATAGACTTCCAATAGAGTCTATTGCCTTCCTAAAGATATTTATTTTTGTCTATTCATACTCTATATATTGTCTATAGAAGAAAGTCTAGTAAAAGTGTAAGGCCATATATCTATAGATTGTCTATATAGACTGTCTATAAGATTTGTATTGCCTATAGACTGCTCTCTAGGGTTTGCCTATAGAGAGTCTACAGACTTTATAGACAGATGTCTATGGGGTGTCTATAAACTGTCTAAAGAAATTTTTGTAACATGTGCCATCCTTGACTGCGAAGCAATGGCAACCCTGCCAATTCGCGTAGACCGGAACGGAGCAGTGGAATTCACCATTTGGATTATGTTCATCCTGCTTGAGTCACGTATACACTTGAGGCGAGACAGAGCGCGCATATCTCCTCAAGGAAGAGGGCTGCTCACGAGCAACCTCCTTGTTTCAAGCCTTTCCAGTCGGACGTAAATCAGGGCTTTATCTTCACAGGCAGCGTGCGCTTCTAACGTCACAGCTAGAGGAACAATGCCCAGCCCGTCAGTCAGATTACGAACCGGTCCTAATCCGCTCCAGTCGGGCTGATAGGCTGGGCGTCCATCCAGTGTCTGCTACCCGCAAGAAATAAGACGTTCGCCAAATCGCCCCAGACTTGCGCGTGAGTTTCTTTAAAGTTCTTTCGCTTAGGCCTAACTTAACTTTTCATCTTCACTCGCGAAGCACAGTATATAAATGCCGGTCAACGTCGGGCTGACAGGAACAACAATGCGCAATCATCGGCCGGGATCACAGAGTCCTTAATCAGCGTCCCTTTGTTTCCGGAGGCCAGTTCTATCCATTCTTATTACTCTTTTTTTCTTCTCTATCTTCCTGCCAAAAAGTCTTATCTCCGATGAGTCACGCAGGAGAGTAAGGCAGTGTAAGGCAGCGATGGATTCCAGTGAGCGCCAGGGCATTGTGTCCGGATGGATTGCCTGCCGGGCGAAACCTCGGAGCTACTTGCACGGGTTGGGGGGATTAATATATGCGGGTCGGATTACGAAATTCTACGGGGCACGGGGAAACTGGATGAACGGGAATTGGAAGAAGAGAAAAATGAAAAAGGAAAAGAAGAAGAAAGAAGAGAGGAGAAGGAAGAGGTCCGCAGGGGCGAGGATCGAATCAGCGGCGGCGAGGTCGAGCTCTAGGAGATTCTCCCAGCTGATCTCACCGCTGCCGCCGACGTCCCCGTATCCTGAGCGGCGACGAAGATAGCGACGCGGCCTTCGCGCCGGATATCGCCCATTTTTTTCTCTCTCTCTCTCTTCTCAACTTCTTTCGTGAGCGAATTCGCCCTTCCTGAGCTGCTTTAGCTTTGTCGTTGAAATCTTTGTTTTCTAAGCCTCGCTCTCTTTTTCGCGCGTGTTTGTGTGACCCCTTTCTGTTCGGTGAGTTTGTTTTTTCGTCCTCTCGCAGTCGTTGCTTATCTTGGATTCGCTTTCGTGGCAGAGATAAAAGGCAATGTGAATTGTTTGCTGCCATTGGGGCTGTCGGTTTGAATTGCGGGTGGTTTCTTTTACCACTGGCTCCAAACTAATAATTGGCGTTATGGCAGTAACGACACCACTTAATCGTCGTGAAGGACGGTTAATACGTCGGGAGACTAGATGTGTCTACTTTGCATTGCAGTTAGTCTCTGGGGGCGTGATGGTTTGCTTCTTTTAAAGAACTAATATAGCTGTGGCAACGCAGTTAGTCATCCTAGTCCTTTCTTGCTCAGAGTGCTGAGTTCAACCGCGGATTGGGCAGCGGCAGTGTCTTTGTTGCGTTTGAACTTCGCCAGGTTAGAGCGTTGAGACTGTATGGCATTGAGACTGTATGCGAAAGTTGTTTCATAGGCCGCCGCACAGCCTGTCTTGAAGGTATTGTATAAATGGCGCGGATTATGATTCATGCTCTCGGGACGCATGAACCGGATGTCTAGTTCGAGTCTGTGTTTCGGTATAGAGGTTGTATGAATGATGACCTTAGGGTCCATGCCTGCTTCGTTGCGTGAAGTCAGTTACCCGAAGGGAGTAAGCTGTGGAGAAATCTGTAGAAATAACTATAAGCAACAACGGTGACAACAACAAACCTTATACGCCGGGGCTTAGGAGGCCCCGTGGAGCAAGTATATACGCCAAATCGGATGACATTTAATGTCTCCGTCTAGAACGCGTAGAGTTGCGGAGCAGGCATATATAGTTGAACCTAGTTATAACAAAGTTGAACGCGCCCGACGATTACTTTGTTATAGCTGTAGCTCCGTTATAGCTAGTGTTGACCGAGTTTCCAAGGGGAATCATCATTCCTTCTTTATATCCGTTATTTCGTTATAAGCCGTTTCGTTATAACGAGGTTCGACTGCAGATCTTCCGCACCGAAAAGCGCCCGTGATTGGTGGCGCGCGATTTCAGCATCAATTTTTGTCTTTGAAACGCAGGCCTGAAAGCACAACCATTCATCCACCATGAGGCACATTAATGTATTCTCCAAGGGAATAACCATGCGTTATGAGGAATAAGTCAACATTCCTTTGTTTTTGATACTCTGGAAGCGGTTTCTGAGAATTCTTCAAATCTAAGTTGGGTTATGGGCTTATCGGGTAGCGACTTGTTCGCGAATGGAAGTTCCACTCCGTTATGTAATGTGCTTTTTTAGTGTGTAAGTGCTTCCTGAAACAAACAAACAAACAAACAGTCTAAGCAGCAATGAATTGAATAAATGAATAAACCATGGCACTTTCGTCAGTCCCACTGTGCCAGAACCGGTGTGTTCATAATAAACGACACCAGAAGAAATAAGGTATGAAGATTGAAAATAGGCGTTATGAGGCAACTCTGAGTTGAGGGTATTTGTTTTATGCTCGTTTTGTGTGCCGACTAAAAATTAGTCTGTGTGCCAAATTTGTGGTTAGAAAGTGAGCCATCGAGGTCTGAATTTGGGGAGGTATTATCTTCTTGACAGTCTTGGCAATGAATGTCTTCAAATATCGATAATCCCGGAAAACGTGTGAGCAGGAAGCTAGGCCACTGCGTTATTTGCATGCCTTGTACTGGCGGGGGGTGTAAATCAATTGCTTTCAGTGTAAGGTTATCGCCTGATGCGGCCGTATGTGATTCTTTGCTCCCTGACGCAAAATTTGGGAAAGAGTGAACGGGAGGGGGCGGAGGAGAGAGAGAGAATTGCAAAACACCGCCGCCAGGTGCGCGGGTGGCGTCGCGGCCGCCATTAATGGGGCGTGTGTGTGTCAATGATGGCGCGCGTTTCGCTTCGCGCTTCGACGCACCGACAAGGTCGCCAACGCTCGGCCGCGCAATCTACCAGCATGCGGCCACAGGAAGCTGCTCGAGCACTACTCCGGCAGGAGAAAGTGCGTGAGAAAAAAGAAGTGAGAGGGAAAGAGAGAGAGAGAGATGAGGATACACGCTTCCCTGACCATATGCACGGCCTCTGGTTTTTTACTACACCTCTTCGTCACGCGTGGAAGATTGGAAAACGTCATTTAGATCATACTCTCTGCATGTATAGAGGGTATTCACGTGACGTCACGGGCGCCATTTTATTTTCCAGCGCCTAGCTTATACAGTGCAGGTCAGGGCAGGAAGTGATAATCCCTGAATACACGCCTGCAGACTTTCACAGTGCTTCACAGACAATAAAATGGCCTCTGACGTCACTCTGACGTCAGTGAATGCTCCCTGAGTCTCACAAGTGGTAAGCGAGCGCCGTAGATGTGAAGTGTGCTATGAAGGGAAGGTTTTGACAAGTGTGTCAGGCAAGTTGGTTCACAGCCACATGTCGGTAAAGCGACTGCGTGAGGTAAGCGATACGGACGTCGTAGTATGTCGCAGAAAAAAAACTCGAGTGTATACCGGCCGGCCACTTAAACAGCACTCAGTTTGTGCTGTTGTGAAGAAAGTCAAATAGTTTGTTTCCCACAAACTAATGCGTCCCCAGCGCATTTTTCGCACCCAAGTACACAATCGTGTATACCTGCTGTCAAAGCGGTTGTGAACTACCGCCGCCAGGATTTCGTAGACACTTACGGGACTGCTCAACCGAAATTTTTTTTTTGAAGATGTACATGATCCTGCAAACTCAGAAAAAAAAAAATGTTGTTATAACGCGTATAAAAACTAGTTTTTACGGCCGTAGCGGGGGATTTCATGCCAGCGCTACTGATTTGAGAAAATATGCAATCTAGACGCATGGCTGCATAAAGCACTCCTACCCTACTGAAAAAAGTTGTATAAATCAATAACCTCATACAGCTTGTCATACAAATGTCATACAAATATTCCTTATTTTTTGCAAAGTAATACATTTCTGATACAGATGTCAAACAGTATCATACAACTTGAACGAGGTTTGTATGACGAAGCCTGTATGAGTTATTGCACCATAGAACATTTCTCAGGAGGGCCAGTTATAATATCGGGGCTGACGAATTCATCTAAAAAATAAAATTCCTAGATAGGCTTATCCCCGCCGCGGTGGCTCAGTGGTTAGGGCGCTCGACTACTGATCCGGAGTTCCCGGGTTCGAACCCGACCGCGGCGGCTGCGTTTTTATGGAGGAAAAACGCTAAGGCGCCCGTGTGCTGTGCGATGTCAGTGCACGTTAAAGATCCCCAGGTGGTCGAAATTATTCCGGAGCCCTCCACTACGGCACCTCTTCTTCCTTTCTTCTTTTACTCCCTCCTTTATCCATTCCCTAACGGCGCCGTTGAGGTGTCCAACGATATATGAGACAGATAGTGTGCCATTTCCTTTCCACCAAAAACCAATTATTATTATTATTAGATAGGCTTAGCCCATTCTCAGAAAAGGCTTCCAGCTCGCCATGCGCGCAACTGCGTATAGTTGGTACGGACATAACTCAGTACATAACACATTAAAAGGAAAGCATCAGTGGGCAACCGCACTGCCATCGGTAGAACGACTCCTGAAGCGCGCCGGTGCTGCCACCTCGTTGCACATTGAATAGCCCCGAGCGGCGGCCCGAATTAATACAGCACCCTCATCCTGCGCGCGTTCAGCCATCGCCCCAGTTCCGGTTTGGAGATTCATGTTAATAAAAGTAGCCCCCCCCCCCCCCCCCCCCCCCACACACACAAAAAAAAAAGACTCCCTGCGCGTGCGTGCACAAGGCAGCGCAAGCCACAGGCCTGCAATCGTTTTGCGTGGGAATCCGCGCGCGCACGAAATGTGCGCCGTATAAAACACGCGACTCGCGTATAAAGTGTATGCGTGGGGGGGGGGGGGGGGGGGGGGGGAGGGGTGGCAAGCGATAACCCTGCAGTCGCCCAAGTCGCTGTTCACCGATGCGCGTCGGATTTCTGGCGCCGGTCGTCGTCGGCTTTGCTCGCTGGGTTGCGCACTTGGGGGATTTCAGGCGGGCCTTTTCGAGAGCTCGCCTTTTTATCGGCACCTATCCGACGATCCTTGAGTTCGGCTTAAGACTTGGCGCCCACCGGAACGAACTAGCTGTGGACAAGGCGGCAAGAAGAAATGGAGAACGGGTCTAATTAACGCCGATCGCACTCTAAGCACTAATTACCCTATATGGGAGCAACAAGGGAGTGTGCTGCCCTCTAGCGTAATCCCTTTTAAGGGAAGCATATGCTGCCGAAGCCTTGGGGCAGATTTCCATCACTAAATATACGGAGTTCTTACGGCTGGCAAAGTAAATCAATATGCCTTTTCAAAAGATGCGAAGTTCCAGCAGTTGTGAAGATTTTAACCGAGGCGTCAGTCTCGTCTATTTGCTAACCTCAAAACAATTGCCGGTGGTCTAGCTCTGGTTAAACCTGAAGTGACGCATTAGCTACAGCTAGCCGAGTGGAACTTGGTCACGTGACCAACCACGTGACGAACCACGTGATCAGCCACGGTGACGCGCTGCCGGCAGCTGCTCCGCACCACGTGACCAACCACGTGACAGCGTGGCGGCGCCGCCACGTTGAAGGCTCGAAATGCTACCGTAATGTAGCTATCGCTACAAAACTCCGGTGCCGCGTTTTAAAGCCTGCTGCCATTGCTAACTGCATCAAGTTACTAAGCTTTACAGTGGGATAATGGCTTCGTTGACAAAAGTAAGCATTCCGTACATTTAATGATCGAAATCTACTCTGGAACTTGAGAAGCGTACCCTGCTCCTAAAATGGAGTGTGCTGGACAGGTTACTCCATTTTTTCTCCCATATAGAAGCATTCGTGTTTACAATGTGAGAATGCGCTTGCATTGTTATATTTGTTACTCATTGATGCTCTGTATGGTTCTCCTGGCATCCTGCGCTTTTTCACCTCTATCAAACTAAATCGCCCGAGCGTTTCCTTTGGTGAGGTTCCCCCCCCCCCCACCCCTTTTTTTTTTTAATCTATAACCGATGCACGGTGAGGAGGTTAAAGGGGCGAGACGGGAAAATTGCGTATGTTGTGTCCAGTGAGGGCGACTTTCGTGAAATGTGAGAACGCACTTGGTGACGCGCTAATTTCTTTCCTTTCCCTATTCGCAGGTATTGAATGGAGTCGCTGGGACGGTGCCGCCTGCTCTTCGGACCAGCCTCCTGAACGGGTAAGCGACACTTTCGGGACATTGAGAACATCGCGAGACATGCGCACTGAGAAGTCTGTCGAAACCCGGGTGTCCCCTTCCAATCCGCAGCACTTAATGCTGAACACACGTTTAGACACCGTATAGTCGGATACAGCTCAAGAACGTAGGTAGGCGCAAATGGCCACTGAAAAAAGCACCCGCAACCAACGGCTATGCACGTTATGACGGAAGGTTGAGCTGACGACTGGCAGGAGGCCCTGCTTCCAGGGGGCATTTTTTCTTGAGCTGTATACCACAGCTATAGCTGCGACTCGTAAGGTACTTGGGGCGTGGTGTACACTAAACAGAAAAGAGCGCGCTAGAGGCCAACTTACTCCCTTTTTTTACTCCCGTGTAGCCGTATTCGTGTTTAGAGCGTATTAGCGGGGTTGGGTCTTGAAAAAAGACGCGGAGATGAACACCGCAGCAGCAGCATGAGTTGCCGGTTGACTCCGAAAAAGTTCTGGAGAAAGAGAGAGAGAGAGAGAAAAAAAGGAACTGTCGAGTTGGACACCGAGTGAATGTGGAAGCGTTCCTCGCTCGCTCGGGTCAAAGAACGGCTCGCTATACTCAGCCACGAAGCCTAGATGGAGGCGAACCCGGAAAATGAAAAGAAAAGAAAGAAAGGCACAAGCCTCAAAGAAGAGCGCAGCTTCACAGCGTTACGGGGGAGACGTTTCGGGCCAGCATCGTCCAGCGGAGACCGCATACTAAAAGAAAAAGAGGCCCCCGAAGAGACCATCTCCGCATTCGTGGCGGACTGGCGTCTCTCTTTCGTCCCGCTCAGTGCCGAGAGCGCGCGGAGCCATTAGCTAAAGACGCGTGAATGCAACGCGCAGCCAGATAGAGAGAGACTGAATGAATAAGAGAGCACGGAGAAAGAAAGGAAAAAAAATGGAGAAACAGAGAGAAATAAAGCAGAAGAAAAGGGAAAGCGTGGCGCTGTTTTTTTTTTTTTCGCGCTCACGCGTCTATACACACATAAGCTGTCAACCGGAATTTCGAGAGAATCTGGTTCTCTCGCACGTGGGTTGGGTCACTGGGGCGACCTGGTGTGCGCCGAAACCGAGATGAGAGGCGAGAAAAAAGGGGGAATGTGTCGAATCGTCCCGCCGACAAGGAAGTCAAATGGACTCCCGAGAAGAAAATGAAAGCTAGGAGGTGAATCCGCGTGAAAACACTTTCTCCGCTGCGCAGTCCGAGAAATTGCGAGATTGCAAAGACACCTGCGCGGTTTGGAGTTGGGGCTTTAAGGGAAGACAAATGTTCGTTCCGACGTCGGGTTCTCTTGGCGTTCCACTCAACCCGACACACATTAATCGACCGTGAAATTCAGCGAACTAGCGCCGTTTCCTTGACTGTTAACGCGCGTTGTCCAGCGGTCCTTTGAGCTTGGAGCCGAGGGGCACACATTGACGTCTCCGTGCTGGCTTGACGTCCCTTAAAGATTGCGTACATAATGCACACTACCCGCAAAAAAAGTCAGTGTTTTAATTTTTTTTTCCAGACGGCAGATTATTCGTGCAGCGAAAGCCCGCTCCAAGGCGAATTTCGAGGAAACTTTCCGGTGTGGGCGCTTTACTGTTTTTTTTCTGGTGCGAGTTTGTTTAATAACAACAATAATTGGTTTTTGGGGAAAGGAAATGGCGCAGTATCTGTCTCATATATCGTTGGACACCTGAACCGCGCCGTAAGGGAAGGGATAAAGGAGGGAGTGAAAGAAGAAAGGAAGAGAGAGGTGCCGTAGTGGAGGGCTCCGGAATAATTTCGACCACCTGGGGAGCTTTAACGTGCACTGACATCGCACAGCACACGGGCGCCTTAGCGTTTTTCCTCCATAAAAACGCAGCCGCCGCGGTCGGGTTCGAATAAAGTAAAAATGGGGTAAGGTGTCTTCAAGCGCACTCCCTTTTTATAAAAAGGAGTGATTTTTACTTAACTATAGGCGTATTCGTATTTAGAGTGTTCATCACCGCATGTGTGAGTTTTCTAAGTGGGCCGCGCGAAAACGTTATGCGATTAAAAGTAATCGATCTTTACCTGGCGTAAATCTTTCTGGATGCCGCGCACAGCTTCCAAACGGCACACCGTGCATTGCGGAAATGGCTCCCCAGAAAGCTAATATGCGTGCCCACAAGGTCACTTTTACACACAGCACGGTCACTCCTGTTGTTGTTGTTGTTGTCCTCATACTATGGCACATGCCCACATAGGGGGATTGGCCAAGAATTGGGGGGCACAGAGAGTTTTTCAGGTAAATAATTCCTGGACGAAAATAAAATGAATGGTAAGGACGGAAGAAGTAAACAAAAAGAAACAACGAAATGAAACGGGAAATGCATAACGCACGCAGGAGATCGAGACTGGTGTTTATAGCCGAGTAGTTAAATGATAATGATAATTGTAACAATAAAAATAACATTGAAAGAATTTTTAAAAATTAACAAGGTAGCCGTCTTGATTTCATTAAACAATTTTGCACGGCGGTAAAAACAGATCTGTGGCGGTACCCAAGTATGGTGGCTCCAAACGACAATATGACTGGGGTGCTCAAACAAATGCCAAGCTCTTGTAGTGGTTTCTCTAAACAGTCTTCTCATCATGCTGTACCGGCGACAAAACAACAACAAATGGTCTATGGTTTCGTGCTCACCACAGAATACACAGACGGGCTAAAGCGCCAACCCAGACCTGTGCAAATAAAAATTTAAGGGTGGGATCCGGCAGCGGAGCCTTGATAGAGATACCTCAACCTGCCGTGAATGGCATGATTGCCTGCTCCACGAATACCTCAGGCGCAGGTAATCATCAGATCTTAAGAGAGATCCAGTTGTCATTCTTAACTAATTCTGTCGACGGTCACTCGTGGCTTGCAGTGAGAGACAAATCAAGTTTCGTTTTCCTTCTCACTGTTACCCACGTGGTAATGCTGCCGTCCCTCATGTAGTGTTCACGCTTTTTGTCGAGAAGATGATGTGGAAAAGCTATATATTGGCTGCTGAATGCCTTGCTGACGTCAAGCACCACTGCGCTTTCAGCCTCCTCTCTTCTTTGTATCTTTTACGGACTCTGTTTTTCTTCCCTCCTAACTTGCTGCCATAGTAGGATACAAATAATAGATTAAGCAACAGATTTCAACAATAGGCCGTGGTCAATATAATCTTGTATACCAACTCTGAATAGTCACAAAAAAGACCGAAACCAGCTTTTTATTATTTGGCTGTATCAAACAAGCCAGAGGCAGCGAAATTCTTGAGCTTATAACTTCCTCTTAAAGTTATAGCTTATTTTTTTAGGTAACATGAAAAGACATAACATCAGGCTACTTTTTTTTTATCGCGGAGGAATTCCGTGTGGCTGTACTGAATATGGGTGGAGCTTAGTGCAGGCTTAAGCTGTATTCGACTATAGTGCTAAAGCTAATGGTTGCCTTGCTTAGGAGGCAAGGAAGAGATCCACCATTTCGATATCCATTCCAGCTCGATCTTTGTGCGGCGTCACTCACTCACTCACTCACTCACTCACTCACTCACTCACTCACTCACTCACTCACTCACTCACTCACTCACTCACTCACTCACTCACTCACTCACTCACTCACTCACTCACTCACTCACTCACTCACTCACTCACCTTCTTTTCTTTCGCCCTTGGCATTCCTTTGTCCCGTCGCCATCATCACTCATCCTTTCCCGTGCCACTTCTGAACTGATCATTCTTGCTTGTACAAAAGGAGGCCAGCTCGGACGCGATTCGCGTGAGTCGGGAGAGGCGCTTTCTGACGGCTCGTTTCCGCTCATTAGGCTGGCCTCCGCTCTCAGCAGTTTGCACGCGCCTCGTAAACGAGCTTGCGAGCTGTGGCGAACGCCGCTGTTTACGGTCTCCGTAGCTCCCGAAGGGAGCGCTCGCTTTGTTGCTTGCCTCGATTCACCTCTCTACACACACTCGGGGCCATTGCGTTTCTAAACCAACTGGCTGTCACGTCATCGGAACGCTGCACGTGACGTCACGACACCCCCTAAATAGAATGCCACTGTTCAGTTGGAAATATCTGCGAGTTTTTCGAGTAGGGGAACCCGTAAACACGAAGTGCAACTGACTGCTTTGTGGGCATAAGTTGATGTTGGTCCTTCCTGCCGACCAGTAAAGAAGAAAAAAAGAAAACAGTTCGCGAGTGTGCAGGTTCGCGCCAAGATGAGTGAGGAAGGAGTCAAGTGCGCAGCAAGAATTTCAGTCGCACTCCGTACCTTTCTGAAATTTCCTGCCATTTACCCCCATACCCTCTTCGGCTTCGCGTAAACACGTGGTCATAACCGGAGGCTAATTCGCCGCCTCCTCGTCACCACTCTTGAACATTTCTCAGATAACAATCCATGACCTTGTCCGCCATCACCGTCGCCGCCTGATTGACCTCGGCGTGGCGACCTTGGGGACGTCGTCTTTGTGTCCTCTTGTTTGAAACACACCGCTTTCTCCTAGCTCTCGCGTTCTTGCGCGAGTTGTTCGTGCGGCAGCTCATCGCGCAATTAGAGCCTTCATTGCTGCGTTATCCTCCACCTCCTCTAGTAGTTCTTGGACACCGTCCATCACCGCCGCCTCCGCCCCCGGTCATGCGGGGAATGGCCAGACGGGTGTCTTCCTTCATTAGCGCGCCCGAAGAAGAAAGGGGGGGTCTTGCTTCGCCGTTTACTCTTTATTAACTTCCCCATGTGCTTAGGGTCGTCGCGTGCCGGCCAGTCGTCGTCTATGATTAGTGCCTCTTTGTTTGCCGACGGCCATCTTGGGGGGGGGGGGGGGGGGGCGATACGACGTAACCGCCGTTGGCTACACGCAAGAAGAGCGGTCTTCCAGGAGGCTCGTTCGCTGCTGATGTTTGTGGACGCCAGGACCAGGCATCAAGCACCGCGCGCGCTTTGCCCAAGGCCCGTATAGTTTTGGCGCCAATGCATCTGGTCTGAAGGGGCTGAGTTAGGCGTCGACTCGCTTCCGGCCTTCCTCCCTCATTTCTGTGATGGACGTCTTATTACCGTCAGCGTGTGAGGTTGCACGCTGCGTGAATTAGCCATTATGGCGATCTCCAGTGGAGCTCGCGTTATGGTGGGGCTGGTGATGGAAGAGCAAGGGAAGTTAAAAGAGGGAAATAATTGGTCGAAACGGCAGAAGACCGGAAGCGGTGTTGCCGAAGTCTCGCAGCTGCATCTGGAAGCCGGAGTCATGCGGGCCTTCGGTGTCTTGGAGTCGCTTGGGCTTCGAACGGGTGGGCGAGACGACGTTGTTTCGCTTCGAGAACTCTTGCGATGGCACGGGATGGTCGTCGCGATGGAACGATGACATACTGTAACCAGGCGGAGGTTTGCTGTGGCCGTATATAGTTTGGCACGTTTTGGTCTTAATTAGTTCATGTTAGCAGCTGTAACACGGTTTTAGATTTCGGGACATTGACAAAGAGGAGCAAGCTTCGTTGCAAAGGACACATTTAACGAGGGGCATAGGAACCCGTTCGAGACTCGTTCGAGACGTGCACATAGGCGCGTAATCCAACCTCTAAAAAGTAACGAGCCTGGGGGATTTGTATTTAATCTGCGCAGCAAGGCTACTCATGCATCTCCATTGTTCCACATATATCTTGAAAGTGAGCTTAACTCTTGTCCTGGCCCCTTCCGCTGCTTGCGAATAGGATCTGAACAGAAGGATGCGAATAGCATGAAGCTTCTTGGACAGTTTACTTTTGACAAGTGCTGTACATGTCCCGAAATGCAGAATAGGGAGTGACATTCGTCGTTGACGCTGCGGAAGCAACTGTCTTGTGATCTATCAATGATTTTAGATCGCTGAACTGTGGTGTCTCTTTTAAAGCGACAACGTTAAGGGTCTGGTGTCGCAGAAAAGCAGGCGTCGGCGTAGTTGGCTGTGAGCGAAAAATACATGAAAAATCACGAGAGAAGAAACCTAGGTGGCAGGTGGGCCATCTAGGTTGCTACGGGCGAAGATAAATTAATGATTGATCGCGAGAGGTTGTTCGGGAAGAGAAACCTGCGTCGCACAAGCCCCACAGATGGCAGCACCTGTCATCGCTGGCCCATGGCACATTGCTCAACGGCTGCACCATTGCGCCTTGAGTGGTATATGAGGACACCCACCGGTCTATTAAGGTAAAGCAGAGAATGACGAATTCCTCATATATGGACATTAACGCTCTATATGGATATATGAGATATTGGTCATATGGGCATATATGGGCATTAATCCATTTGCGCTATCGTGTCATAACCCTTCAGGGGGAGGCCAACTCTCCTCTCCAGTTTTGGTCTTAAAGGCAGATGTGCTTATGCTCAAATATTGACTAGCCGGCATCTCGAGACAGTTAGGTCAGGCAGTAGGAGTCATTTACCTTTCAGTGGACGTAATTTGGCGATTAGTTTTTTTTTTTAATTCTGCGGTTACACGATGCGGGGCGCTCTAACCTCGTTCGAGCTGGCAGCTGTGGCTCAATATCTGCGTCATTCTCCTGCTGCTGGCGGTCTGCAGCTGAACGCTCGTTGCATTCTGTTGCTGCTATATTGCTTAGACCGGGCGATCGCATTTCGATCTGGCGCTTGGGGCTCCGGTCCTGTCCGGGCGAAGTGCAGAATCCCTTAAGAAATTTTGGCGCATGTTGAAAGGCCAGTGAGAACAACCCTGGCTCTTTCTGGCTTCATTGATGCTTGTTCATAAACGGGACGAATGACCGCTGAGAAAATAGGAGTTGCAAATCTGGGTTTTTCCGCCGTCCGCTTTAAACTGCCGACGTAAAACCTTTCAGAGCTTAGTAATGTTCCGTTTTCGGTGCGAGATACGTCTTTGTCAATAGGTGGTGCGATACTCTCAGTACGGACCAATTTGTCTTATTTTGCGTTTAATGAGCGTCACGCAGTGGAAACTAATACGAGGAATGTCGGTATTTCCGCTGCCCCGGCTTATGAGGATGGACTTTAAAACCACACATGGGCACTAAAGGTATAACAAGCTCAGGGACTTGGTTGTCGCGAATGTCTGTTGGGTCGCATAAAGACGCACTGTGGCTGATGTGCTCCGCAGTGGGAGGGGGCTGAGGTGGGGGGTGATTCCGCTTCTTAGGAGAGTACAAAGATTGCGGAAAATGCCCATAGTTCCAAATGCAGTAACCCCCGTTCCCTTTTGATTCATCTCTTGCTTAGAATGCATAAAAATTGTATTATAATTTAGCTACTAATGGACGGAAGTCACTGTGGGTTATGACCCGTTGCATTCACTAAGGGAGCTATGGTCTGTGTTTGAGAGACTAGAGGTTGCGGCAAATTAGATAGCCCTCAAAGGACTAACCCCTATAGCCCTCATAGTCCTCCCTTGCTTAAAGTGCGTAGTAATCGGCTTTAACTAACTTGATGGTAACATAGCACATGTAATTCTTGCGCCCTGCCGTTTATTGTTTTCAGCTTATGTGGTAGTTAAAACAGACCTGGTCTGCGTGGTATGCTTGTTTGCGTGGTATGCTTACTTTTATGCTTACTGTTACTCTTTTCTGATAATTTCGTGTTAAATGACTGTTAATTTGTTTGATTGTATTTGCTGTAACCTACTGATTTGCGCGAGCCATATTCTTGTTCACATTTTTGTGTTACTTGTTACTGCTGTTCCTTTGTTATTTTGTCTATTGTACCCCACTCCCCTCTGTAATGCCCTCGGGCCCTGAGGGTACTGAAATAAATAAATAAATAAATAAATAAATAAATAAATAAATAAATAAATAAATCGAGCTATAATTCAGTGACGAACGGATTAGATCACTGCGGATTATGATTCATTTGTATTTACTATCCAAGAGGAAAATATCTGCTCCTGGAGGGGCTCTGCTTTGCCCCAGCGGAGTTAGACCCTAAAAGCCTAACCAGTGTACCGTTCCGAGACTTCCATTGCTCGGGGCGCATAGTAATTGAATTACGCTGAGGCTCACGAAAGAGAATAAACGCACGACGCAGTAGCGCCCACGCAGCTGACCAAATCGCACGACGCACCACCGCGCATAGCTTCTTGCTTCTCCGGCTGGCTTATGTTTAATGCATGCGCGCTTGCATGAACGGCTATATTCAGGCATGGCGCGTAGCAGCTTGGCCGCACATCGCCGCAACGCAGTCTGCTGGTCTTCCAGGATCGTGAGCCGGAAGCGCCGGTGAAAGCGCGGAAAGCGAAATGGGGTTCTCGCTCTCATCCGGCTCGCTGTATACGTCGGCACGGAGTTTCTCGTGATGACGTAACTGCGCCGAGCTCACTCGCGACCTCCGTGATCGATGACGTAAGCAAAAAAAGCGGATTCGTTGTCTCCGTCGCGAGTTTGGTAAAAATAACTCGGCACGGACGACCCGAGCCCGCTGACGATGCATCTGTCTGCAACGAGCGTTTTTCTCCCCTGGTATGTTCGGGCATTTCCGTTTTGTTTGACGGTGCGTGATCCGCGCTGAGACTACTACCGAAGTTATCCGGGTATAACTTGCTTGTTCCTTGTGGTCATAGTGATTGTAGGGGAATCCCCCAAGGTGCAATAGATTTGAAAATCAAGGAGTAATTACTGATTACAAATTATTATTAATAATAATAATTGTTTTTTAGGGGAAGGAAATGGCGCAGTATCTGTCTCATATATCGTTGGACACCTGAACCGCGCCGTAAGGGAAGGAATAAAGGAGGGAGTGAAAGAAGAAAGGAAGAAAGAGGTGCCGTAGTGGAGGGCTCCGGAATAATTTCGACCACCTGGGGATCTTTAACGTGCACTGACATCGCACAGCACACGGGCGCCTTAGCGTTTTTCCTCCATAAAAACGCAGCCGCCGCGGTCGGGTTCGAACCCGGGAACTCCGGATCAGTAGTCGAGCGCCCTAACCACTGAGCCAACGCGGCGGGTCATATTACAAATTGGAGTAATTACTCCCAGTAGTTGCAGTGTGAAAGCTGTATAGCTTCCCTTTGTAGCCGTATGGCTGCGCTTACGTGGATGCCAATGAGTAATTACTCCCTTATTCATCGTTATTTTCGATGAATAAAAGTGATGACTTGATGTAATGGCGATGGGCCTTACAGAGCGACTTTGTAACGCTTGACGAATAACTTTAGTTTAATTGCTGCTGTTGTGAAGCTCACAGTTACGGCAACAGGGCTTCAGAACTTTCCTTGCTGGTTATTTCGAAGCTTAGAAGCGAGAATATTGTTGTGCACTTGTGGGATTCCAATCAATTGCCAAATTTTGCTCAAAACATAGATTAAGATTGGTTGCATAACGACCTCGATAGCTGACTGAAGGCGTCAGGCTGTGTCTCGGTCTGTCATCTCACCCAGTGACTATAGGCCCAAGATGCCCACCGACTTTGTTACCGCGTTCCCTTAACCGGAACGATGTAGAAACAAAAGAAACCCCTGAAATTTTCGTTCTACTTCATCGGATAAAACGGCAGTGTTATCTCACTGATGCGGCGCGCCTACAGGGCACATATTTGGTACCAGTGAGCCGGGTCTCAAGCACTACCGGCACAAGTTCACAACAGTCTTGAAGGCGCTCGCTACACAAGACTATAGAGGAAATCCTCGGGTCTACCAAAGATCCCTGAACCGATTTGTTCGAAATATGCAGAGTGTAAAGTTATGTTCGACAAGGTAAGTTGTTGGGCGAGTTCGTGACGATATTTCATGACAACAGCGCGTCGAACGAGACATGGAAGAAGGAAGCCAGCGCTGTGCTGTGTCCGTGCTCGTATCGTTCTTCTATGTCCCGTTTGTCGAGCCGTAGTCATGGATACTAATGCTGACGCATTCAGTTCGCTTGATGATTTCGATTAATCGGTAAAACCTATTTGTCTAGAGCCCGCTGAATTGCTATTCTTCCTGAGTTCGAACCCTACCGCGGCGGCTGCGTTTTTATGGGTGCCAAACGCTAAGGCGCCCGTGTGATGTGCGATGTCAGTGCATGTTAAAGATCCCCAGGTGGTAGAAATTATTCCGGAGCCCTCCACTACGGCACCTCTCTCTTCCTTTCTTCTTTCACACCCTCCTTTATCCTTTCCCTTCGGGCGCGGTTCAGGTGTCCAACGATATATGAGACAGATACTGCGCCATTTCCTTTCCCCAATAAACCAATTATTATTATTGTTTATTTTCCGGAGTCCTCCACTACGGCACCTCTTTCTTCCTTCATTCTTTCACTCCCTCCTTTATCCCTTCCCTTACGGCGCGGTCCAGGTGTCCGCCGATATGTGAGATGGATACTGTGTCATTTCCTTTCCCTAAAAACCAATTTTCAATTTTTCAAACGCTAGTTGCTGAAGAGAGAGCAAGGCTTATTCTGAGAAATTACGGAAGGAATCTCCGTTTAATATGAGCTTGCTTCTTTCGGTCGTGTTTTTTTGCTTGTTTGGTTTTGATCGTCAAGCTTTGGACTTTGACAGCATGGCCACTAATCGCTGCGAATTTCGGTGGTGGGCGTACACATAATCGTGACGTCGCATCGGTTTGTTTGCTGTTGCTTATACGAAACGGAGAAGAGAATGGGGGAGGATCTCCATTCATGCTGGCTTATACGTGATTAAATGCGGTACTCGTAGCTCTGTCCGCTCGACTCCTCTTTCGCCGAGCTGTCGGTCGCCAGTGGCACGCTTTCGGTCCGGAAGTGGGAAAGGCCGTCCCGAGCAACGGGGCCAGGAGAGAAAAGGACGTTACCCGGTCACCGCTCTTTTTTTTTATTTCTTTCTGTCTATACCTCGGTTCGTTTCTGTGTTCTTTTCCTATCCTCTTTCCGTTGGACCTCATATCACGCTCTGACAAGTGCAGGGCAGATGTTTCTGTGGTGTGTGACGTAGTACGCTGACGCAGACGTCGTCTCCGGCGGAGAAACATCTTGGTGCAGCCTTCTGTGTGAAAAAAAAAGAACTCTGAACGAAACATTTATCCAGAGCAGGCCGGCCCCAAGTATAAAAAATGGTGTTGCCTCCATTTCGTCACCTGTGGAACAATGAGTCAAATTGGGGCCGAAACTTCGGGCAGCTCTCTATAAGTGCTTAGGACGGTGTTATTATTTTTTAAATTGGTTTTGGGGGAAAGGAAATAACGCAGTATCTGTCTCATATATTGTTGGGCACCTGAACCGTGCCCTAAAGGAAAGGATGAAGGAGGGAGTGAAAGAAGAAAGGAAGAAAGAGGTGCCATAGTGGAACTTGAGAAGAAGAAGAAGAAGAAGAAGAAGAAGAAGAAGAAGAAGGCTCCGGAATAATGTTGACTACCTGGGGATCTTTAACGTGCACTGGCATCGCACAGCACACGGGCGCCTTAGCTTTTTGCCTCCATAAAAACGCAGCCGCCGCGGTCGGGTTCGAGCCCGGGAACTCCGGATCAGTAGCCGATCGCCTTAAGCACTGAGACACCGCGGCGGGTTAATATTGCGAAATCATTATATGGCTCAAGGGCAAGAAACGCAGTGTTGTTGTCCAGACGAAATGGGCCAAAAAGTTCAAGGACGTCATCAGCGCAGCTGCCACAGCAACCACAAGAGGATCAACAGAGGACCCAGTGTACACGTAGGCACCCAATGGCCTTTAGGGTCGGCACGTTTGACATGAACGCCTTCACCTTAAATGTTTTTCAGACATTAGTAATAGTTATTAACTATAATAATTAGTAAACAAATACAGTGAACTTGTACCCCACGATGAGACACACATTCTTTCGCATGGTGGTGGTAGTGGTTTTATTAAAAATAATAGTAAAAAGGAAGGAAAAGATTTTTGCTAGCCCCGGCATCTGCCACCGATACTGAAGCACCTGAGCTGGGGCAGCGGAAATAAAGGACAGCAGGCAGAATGGAGAAATGAAATGAAAGAGGTGAGGGGACAGGAATAGAGGACAGGGGGAGAAGTAATATGTACAAACTATTTACACAATAAGTAATGTGTCCAGGTTGTGCGCGTGATTAGTTCATTTTAGAGGAATTAGATCACACACGCGCACAAGTAATGTGTCCAGGTTGTGCGCGTGATTAGTTCATTTTAGAGGAATTAGATCACACACGCGCACGTGCTGTGCGCGTGTGTGATCTAATTCCTCTAAAATGAACTAATCACGCGCACAACCTGGACACATTACTTATTGTGTAAATTCAGAACACGTAACTCTTCCACAATTTTTTCTTTCCATTTCGTGTTGCTACCAGACAGACGTCTTTCGAGGAAAAAAGAAAACAAAAAAAGGGAACTTCGAGTTCTTCAACAAACTGCCTGACAGACAGTCCTAATACACAGGCTGATAGAAAGATGCGCCGTAGTTGAGCGTTCCGCATTAACTTATGCCACTGCTTGAGTTCCTTAACTTGCACTGCCATCGCCCAGGGAACGGTTGTCTTTTGCATTTCGCAGCGACCCGAATTCGATGCCACTACATCGCATCCAGCAGTGGAACGGCACAACCACTGGGCCACCGCGGCGAGTAGCCTTTCGAGAAAGAAACAGCCACAAACCTGCCCTGCTCTCCGTCCTATAGTGGGCACGGGAACAACTTCGCAGCACTGAGCGGCGCTTTTTGGCTGCGAGCGAAAATTTCCCCCTCGTATCGTGGGCGAAAACGGCTCGATCCGTATACGTATACACGGGGCGTCCACGGCTGTTTATGGCTGGAAAGCGATCTCTGGCATTTACTTCGAAAGAAAGCACGCCCTGTATCGAGGCCGCGCCATCGGCGAACACGTATGTATACTGCGTACGTGCCACACCGCGCAACAGCAACACTGTGTGCGTCGGCGGCGGGTGGCCGGGGCGTTGGCGTGACAAGGCTGCGCGCTCGCGGAGGTTCGCCTGCCTGCCGCCAGTGGCGGCGGTGTCGCGTACATACGCAGTGCTTGCCGCCGGCAGCGTGCAGTGTGAAGGGAAACGCCCTTCTTGTTCTTGCGTCTTTTATGACGTTTCTTTTTTTTTTTGAAGGAATTTCTAAGCGAGGGGAAGGCACGTGGAGCGCCGTTTGGTGCGCATAGTTAAGTGAGGAGGTGGAGGAAGCGGTGTGACGTAGGTGACCTCGGGACGTTTACCCCGCCCGCACCCTCCCAAGAATGCGGAGTGAATGTCGCGGAGGGTGATCTTTTTCAACCCCAAGTGATCTTCGGTCTGGTGGACTTCTCCGGTTTGGTGGACAGCGGTAACTGGCAAGAAGGCGGGTTTCTTAGGTGGTGGTTGCTTTACGAAATGTGACCATGGAAAGTGTACCTGTCCACGTGCTCAACTGACAGTCCGAATATAATACTTAGAGTGGCCTGCGTAATAAGAGACTGCACAGTAAGGGTATAGATTACACGGTGGGGCTGGGGCTGGGGGGAGAGAGTTAGAATGGTCTGCTGTAACCTAGCAGGTCACACCGGTATATCGGCCTGTAATAAAAAAGGATGAAACCCTAACGATATGTTTTTCTCATTTTTTTTCTTTCAATGGCGTCTATATACAGAGGATCGTACGACATGTCTATGGTGTACACCAAGCTGACTCTCGTTCTATATACATAGACCGTGTTATTCCGGGCACTTGCTGGACTTTCTTCATTTCAAGAGTCGCTGTTCTCTCTCCGCCGGCACGGCTCGGCCCGCTTGGAATAGCTGCTAGGATCAATCATGCAGAGGGCGTGTACTCACTCTCCCCTTATTCAGTCGTATCGAAGCCGTGCCAACCCATTGGCGTCTCAAAATAAGACCCGTTTCCTCGTAGGTATAGCGTCTTAACAAGGAGGAATGCCAGGCTGCTGTACAGGGTTCCCGAGCTCTGGAGTACGCTGGCCAATCTGGCCTTTGTTAACTTTGCATTAGGGTAATGGAAGCTAATATAAAACGTCCCTCGCACCCGGCGTAAATGTCGATGCGTAAATAGTGGGCTCTCCATACCTGCAGCAAGATAGAAAGGAGCAGGCTTTCCGGTGAAGCTGACAGACGCAGTTCCTCCAACGCTCCTGAAGGAACTGAAGCGGCAACCCGCTTAAGAAGAGAACGCTGGAACCAAGCTAACGAGAAAGACAGTAGCTGTGCTATGCGTCCAGAAGGCGTGGCGCAACGTAGTCAAACGTGCGAGTGGACACAATGTTGCCGTGGTTTCTTTGAGCCACCAGAAAAGTACTGGCACTTAAGTGCTGGTACACCGTGCTGTCAAAAAGGTATTTTTTTTTTTTTTGCTGGCTGTGGTGGAAGTTGACGTCACCTCCTGCGCTTGCTTGTTGGTCGTCATCATACCGCCAGTGCAATTACTGTTCAACGATCGGGACGATCGGTTATTTCTGCTAGGTATATGCGACAGGACTCCATGACTGGTAGCGCTCGAGTTTAGGCCTGCTGGCTATTCTTTCATGCAATCGCTATGCTTGATGCCTTCATTAATTGCAGAGGTCTAGAGGTTACGCCATTTGGCTGCTGAGCCAGTGCTCGCAGGGCCAAATCCTATAGCTACGGCTGCCGCATTTCTAGGGGGGCGAAATTAAAAAAAAAATGAAAACGCCCGGCCGTGTGCTATCCGATGTAACTGCATCGGTCTGCAGGCACCTCAAGCAGTCGGAATTGAGCGGGAGCCATTCATTCCGGCGTCCCGCGTAGCACATATGAAGCTTCGAGACATTAAACCCCACATCCCAATACTGCACTCCGTTCGTTATCTTCGACAGGCCGCCGAGCAAGGCGCATTTTTTGGGCCACTTGGTGGCAAGGCAGCTTGGTGCAAATTGCGTTTAGGGGCAAGGCTAATAACAAGGCTAACATTGGCTCTGTTTTATCTTTGTGCCAAAGCACAGTTCACACAGTGTTGATGTCCGCTGGTTTGAGTACTGACTTCAATTGAACAGCGACAGGTTCCTCTCCGCTGATTTCAATAAGGTGGAGCGCCGCGGACGGACGAACACAAAAGAGAGAAACAGAAAATGCCCATCTTCCTCTATGTTCGCCCATCAACTGAGCTTTACCGCTTCAAGATCATGAACCCTCCAGCCCTCCTACAATTCCTGTTTAGTCTTCATCGTCGATGATACACTTATTGCGTCAATAAAACCGTAGCCAAGCCGGGCGCAACTAATGGCGTACAATAACTGCCCTGCATCTTCCCGTACACGTTGTTTGATTACCATCGCTGCATAGGCCCAGCCATTGTGGGCGTTGCAGTGCTGGTTCGACAATAACGCGGTCCTGCAGCCGCTGTTGTGTGCGGTGCGTGTAGTCCCTTTCGCCGCTGCAGCGCTGCTAGCGTGCGTGTGCTACACCTTCCGTGGGCGTGTAGCGCGACGGCGTGCTGGCAGCTGTTGTTCCCTTTCGCGGCGAGTCCGAGCGTGCGCCTAACCCACATACGCACGCACACGGCCATCGAACGAACGGAGCGGCTGCTCGCGCCGATTGGAAAGCCCACGCAGCCAGCCAGCTTGCCCCCCGCTGGGAAGAGACCGCTCTTGTCGGGAGCTGGGCGCGAACACCTGCTTTTCGGTGGGAGTTTGTGTGTCTTGTTCTTCGTTTCCGAGAAAATGGAGTCTGCCGCGCGCTCTTTCACCATTCTCTTTTCATCTTCTCGCTACTTTCACTGGACCTCATTTAAATATTAGCGTCGGGTGCTGCCAGCGACACCTGGACGGTACTGGGAGAATCGAGCGTCGGAGTGGAGGAATACCACAGGGGAAGTATTGCAGCTTTAGTATATGTACTTTGGAAGCACATTCTTCTTTCACTCCCTCCTTTATCCCTTCTCTTACGGCGCGGTTCAGGTGTCCAACGATATATGCGACAGATACTGCGCCATTTCCTTTCCACCAAAACCAATTATTATTATTAAGTATTGAAGTTTTCTTTGCAGCGATAGCTGTGGAGACTTGCCCCGAATAGGTGGTGGCTGTCGTCGCCGACGTCATTGTAGTAGTAGTAGTAGTAGTAGTAGTAGTAGTAGTAGTAGTAGTAGTAGTAGTAGTAGTAGTAGTAGTAGTAGCTAGGGTCTAGCGGCGCGACAGCTATCTAGGCCATAACGTTCCAAACTTAAGCTGATATTGCGAATTTGTGGCCAATATGTAACGCCAGCCAAAGTTCCCATACATTGTTTATAAGTTGTCGCAATGCTTTCCAGCCGAAATGCTATCAGTGTCCAAAATCTCCTGGACGTGTAAGCCGCTGCAGACGTCTATAGATGTGTTATTAGCAACTGGCTCGAGACCATGCTTATGAAGGTGGAAGTCGGACTCGCATGCTGTATTGTGTGGTAGTGAAATCAGGTGCACGGTGGAAAACATAACGCCTATACGGTAAAATTTATTTTCACGTGTCCTGGTGACTTTTGTTCCCAATAGTACACGGCATCGACATGATGGTAGAAGGACAAACGTTAGGGATATACCTAGATGCGAAGCAAAGGGGCGGATTCCAAGAACATATATATATATATATATATATATATATATATATATATATATATATATATATATATATATATATATATATATATATATATATATATATATATATATATATATATATATATATATATATATATATATATATATATATATACACACCGGTGTAACTATGTCAAAAATAGGAGCGCACACGAACTCCACCCTAAAGGGCATGACGCGATAGGGTTAATGGTTTAATGCCGATATATGCGGGACTGGTCATTCTCTACTTCATATCCACAGGTCCTGGGGAGTCCTCACACACTACTGGCTCAGTGGTGCAGCGGTTAAGCGACGCGCCACTGCCCTGCGATGGCAGATGCTGTCACCGGGGGGGCTTGTGGGACGCAGGTTGACCTTCCTGAGCAACCTCTCGCGACCAATCATTCAATTAACTGCCACCAGCCCCTATAGGGTCAGTTTGCTCACAATACGTTGGGTGCGTCGTGATGACGCCGCACAGTCACATGTCCTAGGTGGCCCACCTTGGTTGCTTTGCCGGGAATTTTCCTCTCACAACGCCGACGCCGACGGCGACTCCGGATTTTCTGCAGGACTGCAGCCTGAATGTTGTTACGTTAAATGGATTTTCAGTGGCGCTCCAAGAGGCTCTCTTCCTGCTTTGGGATTACAAAGCCGTTTGACATTGGTGATCGTCTAGAATTTCCCCGGTAAATAGGTTCCGCTGCGGTCACTGAGGTCTTTCTGCGTGGTGGTGAATCGTGAGGCCAAGCACGGATTTCTGAATTCTCTACGGAGTGTTTTGGAACACTTAATTACTGTACTGTAATTACTGAGGACGGCCGTCGCTGACCCAGGCGGTTGTTACTTGCTGCCACCAGTTGGGCCCACTAAATGCCATCGTCTCGCCTTTCGTGGGGTGTGTGGCGGGAAACAGTTGACGTCTTGGGTAAAGGGTCGTGTGCAATTCACTCACATCTCATTCCCTCACACACCCACCCAGGAACTGTGCATGCGGCCTTACAATGTTTATGAACAGGTCAGCAGCTGAGTTCAGCGTAAGCGCCTTCGTGGCACTGTGTACGAACGAAACCCGATACCTTCAACAGACAGTCGCTGCAACTTGGTTTAACCAAACGATTGTCCGGTATGACGCCTACTAAGGCTGCCGGGCCGAACCATCCCGCTAGCTGAACGTTCCACTAACTTATGAGCAGTACAGCACGCGTCTCTCAAGGCACACGGCGCGAAAGACCAAGTTTTGCAACCTCGCCCAATGTGGGAGCCGTTCCCAGCGCTCACAGTCTTCCGCTTAAGCCTACCCACGCTTGCGTCAACGTGGCCGACCTCTTCCAACACGCGTTGCGCCCCTCCTAAACTCTACGCGTTCCCTCGCTGCCTCAGCCTGTAATCCACAATGGCGCACTCAACTCGCAGCCGCTAGAACTCTTAACTCGCCCGCGGTGCCTTCTCTGTAAAAGTCGTGGGCGTGTCCGGTGGCCTCTCTTTTGGTTGCACCCTTTTCACCCCGTGCATTCAGTTCGCAGTTTTTGTTTTTGTTTCTTTGTCTTCTTGGCGCTGGCTCGATTCTTCTGAGTGCATCTAGTCCGTCCGCGTACGTAGTACGTCATGGGGTCCGACTGCGAAAAGCCGTTCTTCGGCTTACCGACGTGGGGCAACTGGCGGTCCGCTTCTCGCTGAGTCTTGTTGGGGTTCTTCCTTATTGGCTTATCTGGACCGCTTCAGACAGCCGCTGGAACACACACGCACACACATGCATACCCGAGGTCGGTCCCCTGGATGTGGAGGAAGGAAAAAAACAACCAACTCCACCTCCAGAGGTGCTGCCCGAGCGGCTGCGCCTCGACCGTTGTCCAGAGTCCCTCTGGGCAGATCCATCTTTCCATCTGATCTGGCAAGGCGGCGGCGGGGCCTGTGCTGGTGCTGAGCGGGCATTCGCTTTTTCTCCCAGGGGTCACCGTCCAAGGCCGGGCACGCCCCCGTTCCCGGCTGGCGTGTATAACGGTCTTTGTCGTCGCTGCGTGGTTCGACGGGGCAGTCTACTCGACGCCCCCGAGCTGCTGGCCGCACTAGGCTGGAGGTGGCCGCTCGGGAGCGCGCGCGAGCGCTTTCTTGCTCTCGAAGAGAGCGGCAGGCCTTTGTGTGTGTTGGCGCCTTAAGCAATTTCAACGCGCACCGTATAGCCTTTCCTTTCTTTTCGCGTTATATTTTTGTTTGTAGTCGAGCTCCGCGTCGGTTAGACGGAACTGAAAGAGGACTCGATGAAGACGTTATTAAACATTCGAGTATCTTTCCTTTTGTAGTGGGTAGCCTGTACTTAAGACTGGAGAGGAACTGTCCTGTTGGGTTTTAATCAGTTTTGACGGCTCACGCTCTGGGGGACATCGGCAGACCCCGCATCAAGGACATTGGTTTGTACTGGCATGGAACAGCAGAAAACCGCTCGCTTAATTATGGCTTGCGGTAATGACACTTCGGAATCTTTCATCTTCGTCAGGTTTCGGTGCAGATCTTGACTGACCTCGCGTCCTTTTATGGATTCGACGTTCCCGTGCTGTTGTGTTTTAAAGAACTTGTTTGGATTTCTCTGTTACCATGTTTATTTCGGCCATAATGTTTAGACTTCTGATTAACTTGCTTGCTGTCTGTCCCTTCCACAGTGTACTAGCGGTGCCCAAACCTTTTGCTTTGCAGCCTTCAGCGTTTCATTAATTGGTGGAATTGTAAGATGCTGCATTCAAAGGAGAGTTAGGCCATTTCCCCAGGAGCACATTACTTTTGGATGTAGTCACGACTAGCTGAAACGCACGCACTGCCACGGCCGGTTCAGTAGTCTTCGCACTTTATAGTACAAGAATCGCTACTCCACAACACTAGGTGATCACTTGATCAGACTCGAAGCGCGTACCCTTTCGTTACTCGTTTATTTTCATAATAATAATAATAATAATAATAATAATAATAATAATAATAATAATAATAATAATAATAATAATTGTTTTTTTTTAGGAAATGTAATGGCGCAGTATCTTTCTCATATATCGGCGGACACCTGAACCGCGCCGAAAGGGAAGGGATAAAGGAGGGAGTGAAAGAATAAATGAAGAAAGAGGTGCCGTAGTGGAAGGCTCCGGAATAATTTCAGCCACATGGGGATCTTTAACGTCCACCGACATCGCACAGCATATGGGCGCCTTTTGCGTTTCGCCCCCATCGAAACTCGGGCGCCGCGGTCGGGTTCGAACCAGGGCACTCCGGGTCAGTAGCCGAGCGCCCTAACCACTGAGCCATCGCGGCGGGTTTTATCTTCAGAAAGATCCAGAAATCTGACGGCGCGACGTCCGGGCTTGTAAACTTGCCGAGGCAGAAGAACTGTCTCCATTCCGGTACATGCACAGTTGCAGGCGATCTTTGGTAAGCAAGACCCCGAAGGCATTGCGTACGATGCCTTTGTACCGGCGGTACCAAGACGATCACTTTCATGCCTTGGAACAAGACAAATTTCGCATGGGAAACAGGAAGCGACAGTAGCGTCCACAGCGATTCGCTTTGGGCTAGCCCTTGATGTCAGGATGCTCGTTCAACGGAAGTCCGTCGTTCGCGTTGGCGCCCTGCAGTTACGGCACATAACAGACGAAGGAGGCAGATACAACACCGCAAGGGAGAGTCTTCCTGGTTCAGAAGACAGCCGACGAAGCGGGATGAGTGAGGTCGGACGCGAGATGGAAGATGAACACAGACATACCCTATAACGGTGCACGCTAGCCTTTCCGGACGCGTCTGTCTGCTCGCATGCGCCAATACCAGGAAGACGTTCAGCAGGGGGGTTATGGGAGGGTGGAAAGGAAGTGATAAGCCGAAGACTCATGGCGGTGACGTAACGGGCCGCCGCAAGAACAGTCAGCCAGGAGTCAGCAGCCTTCACCTTGGCACAACGCCGGCTGCGGCCACAGAAGAAGAAAGTATACAGAACAGGCCCCAGAGCAAGCACGTAACGAGCGAGGCAAGCAAGCTGGCTAGCAACAACACAGCGGCCCGTTTCACTGCCTGCTTCAGCCTGCCTGGCAGCTATGATGACGGAGACGACGCCCCAGCGTGAGGAGGCGAGACGAGGGAGGGGTC
Source organism: Amblyomma americanum (assembly GCF_052857255.1). NCBI lineage: Eukaryota > Metazoa > Arthropoda > Arachnida > Ixodida > Ixodidae > Amblyomma > Amblyomma americanum. Next base: position 42,924,510 of record NC_135506.1, on the reverse strand, counting down.
AGAGGTCGCGGCGAGGCCGTTCGACCCGGCCAGGAGGAACAAAGGACGACGCAGCCAAGGCGTCGACGCCACCCGCCCATTCTTGCTCACCCGCTGCGTGCGTATGATGATGACGACGTAGTTGCCGCTGCCACAGCCAAGCCAAAAGCCGAGCCCGTCCGGCAGCGCCCAAGAAACAGCAGTGGCAGGAATAGCAGCGGCGACAGGCGCCGCGTCAGTGCCGGGAACGCCATCCGAGGTTGCACTTCCTCGTGTTGCGTTGCCATCTTTGCGCTTGTGTGTGTGTGTGTGTGTGTGTGTGTGTGTGTGTGTGTGTGTGTGTGTGTGTGTGTGTGTGTGTGTGTGTGTGTGTGTGTGTGTGTGTGTGTGTGTGTGTGTGCGTGTGTTTGCGTTTGATGGCCCAGCAGCCTCTTCTTCCTGAAAAAGCCGCCGCCAAGGTCAACGCTGGCGTCTCTTGCGATCAGACGCAAAATGCCCCTTGATGTTGCGTGGCTGTTGGGAGAGGGAGACTGTAATTTACGCTCAGACAAGGCGCGCCACTTGTCTCCCCGTCTCTTATGGTCTTTCGCACGTGTGAAGGAGTTATATTCTCAGCGGGGCGGTGGCTGTGCAGTTCCTTCCTGTATTTAAACGCACGAGTTGCCCGCAGACAGTGAAGGGAAGCAGACGACACCGGTGATGACTGCGTGCGCTGTTTTCGTTGACCGCGCAGCAGACGACGAGCAGACGATGATGACTGCGTGCTGCGGCGACCTTTCGCCGAAGCAGCCGTCTGCGTCGTCCGCACGCCCCTTTTTGATAACGTCTGCCTCGTGTAGTCCCTTTTTCTTTCTCGTCTGCTTTCGCTAACGGCCGCTAACGGCGTCGTCTGTTTTTGCCTTCCTGTACGTTTTCATCGGTGGGCCCCTTCGGCGATGACTTCCTCTCTGAGAGAAACGCCTTTTCGACACGTTCTTTTTTACCGTTTTTTCATTTCTTTCGCCCATTAACGGATATTCGTGAATGCTGGCTAGTTTTCTTTGCTGTCATTTTTTTTCCCGCCCTTTAACGGCTCTTTCAAATCCTGCCATCTTCGGCTTAGGCATCCGGAAATCGCCGGGAACTTACGGCTTGTTCGTGTTGCGGAAACCTCGCGGGTTGTCGTTTGGCGCGTCTTGGCCAGAAACGAAGGAGCGTAAGAGCTCCGTTTCGTCGGCTTGCGATTACTCTGTGGCAACCATTCACGGCCCTTCGGTGATCGCCATTTATTTCGGGCAGTGTTTTATCCTGTCACCTATTCGTAATATATTCTTTATTTTAACGAGTCTCACCCGTTGTGCGGGAATGCCTGACAGCATCGTGCGGGCATACCAGTAACCGAAGGCTTTCAGTCGGCATCGGACATTTGTCGTAGTTCGAAGGCAGGTGCCGGTTACGTAATTCCTTGAAAACTCCAAACGTTTTCTTTTCTGCTTGTCCGTTAGTCGTTAGTTATTGTTTTCTGGTATTTTAAACGAGTGTGTTTAAACCCAGTAGCGGCAATCTGAAATCTCACCGTCCTTGAGTTCACCGTAAGTACTGCCGCATTGCTCCATCGCTGTCAGGATAAGCCTAAACGTGGTCACGGCTTCAGTCTATCGCAAGAAAACTTCCGATGCTTCGAATTTACAGGCGTCATACATTCAAATCCTTGAATTTCGTGAAATTCTCAAAAAACGGTTCAGCTTCAAACTGGAGCCCCAGCAAGGCCTACCTCCCCGCGAATGCGTTGCTACTTGCTGTCCATTAGACCACATTAAATCTCCTTAATGTTACCCATCTTGCGTATACGTGGAACCGTTTTGAGAGATCACCGCGCGACCGCCAGAGATGTAGACGGTTAACTTCGAGCAAGTATTGGCAGGACCGAAAGAAAGAAGAATGGCCGCTTTCGCGTTGTGATCACGCGAAGTGCATGGTCGATCACCTTTCTAAGGTCGACTGAGATTTTTGCGAAAGCCCGCGTGCGGACTTTCGGATATGGACTCCCGTTTCCGCTCTCGCTGCGTCGGAAGAGCGATATGTTGTTTGGCGCCACGCCCCTCGACATGGCGGTCGCGTCTCCACCATATTTCCGCACCCCGGAAATAGGTGTGTGTATCGTCGCCCCCCCCCCCCCCCCCCCTTTACCCAGGTTCCGAAGACGAGCACGTGCGTGCCCTCACGCGACTGGTCCCGTGCGAAGTTGAATGGATGGCCGCTGTGCGGCGCGCGCGGAGGTTTGAATAGCGGCGCCCCCTTGTTCGGGCCAGCCGTTTCACGGGCCTGCCCGACGGTCTTCGACGCGGAACTGCTCCAGAACGCCTCCCTCTCTCCGGAGGAGGAGGGGGGGGGATACTTCGCTTGCGCTGCGCTTTGAATTCGGACGGGGTTTGATAGAACTCTTCGCGTACAATGCGGACCCCAGTGCTTCGAGAGGCTTGACCTTTTGGGGTCCCTCTTCTTTTTCGGGCTTCGAAGTCGCTGTCCTGGTTGTGACGCTTTGTGCGGCTGCTTTAGGATTCGTCAGCATTGTAATTTAGCGCCCTTTGTTAGATATATCGCTTTTTATGTTGCGGTATTGAACATGCCCAAGCCTACCAGGGGTCACTGTCATCCTGCCACTGGTACATTATGAGCTCTGAAGCGCTGGCAGACGACGGACGAAAGGAGAACGTGAAACACAGTGCGCTGAGTACACAGTGGTACATTAACCTTGATGCGTTCACATTCCTCCTCACTGTTCATTTTGCCATTCACTGCAGTTACTCTAGTGCAAGTATTGTAGAAATAATTGGTTGTTGTAAGCGGTACGGCAACAGCAGTGCTGGTGAAATAGCAGCGCACTAGCGGTACGGGCTGTAGCGGCCGAAACAGTACAGCAGTAGTCCAGACTGTGGACAGGGCAATAGTAGTATTGATATTGGCAATACTGATATTTCTACTGGTAAAAGCAGTAATAGCAGCCGTAATATTTGCAATGGCAGTATTCCTAGTGCTGTCACGATCCCTAATGCTGCTACTGGGTGCAACCTTTCCCCTGGCCTGGCGGTCGGCTTCACTGTGGTGGAATACTTGGGAAATTGGCCCCTGTTTCTATCTTGAGAACGTAAAAGCAGCTTGTGCAATGGCGGTAGTTGGACAAAAGAGCCCTCGCGTCATAAAAAGCATTCGCCATCAATATGAGTAGTGGTGATACCGGAGCACCCTATGTGCCCCGCGATGTTAGCCAGGAGCACAGAGGAACTGCTTTAAGAACACACGTCCAACCACATGCGGTCACGCTGAGCATGTCACGCGTGAGCTGCTTCAGTGCAGCCAAGGTTTTCACGCCAGGAGGAGGAAAATATAAAAAAATGCCGTTTCTTGACGCTATATATTTTTTGCCGTAAGCTTTCTTCTACTTCTACATGCAATAATCTACCGCTGCTTAGCACGTCAGTTCTTTTGGAGCAGGAGCACTACTAGAGTAATAATAATAATAATTGGTTTTTTGGGGGAAAGGAAATGGCGCAGTATCTGTCTCATATATCGTTGGATACCTGAACGGTGCCGTAAGGGAAAGGATAAAGGAGGGAGTGAAAGAAGAAAAGAAGAAAGAGGTGCCGTAGTGGAGGACTCCGGAATAATTTCGACCACCTGGGGATCTTTAACGTGCAGTGACATCGCACAGCATACAGGCGCCTTAACGTTTCGCCTCGATAAAAACACAGCCGCCGTGGTCGGGTTCGAACCCGGGAACTCCGGATCAATAGCCGAGCGCCCTAACCACTGAGCCATCGCGGCGGGTGTTTCCCCCAAAGCCAATAACCTAAACTAATCCCGCTTTGGTATCACCATCTCGCTGTAACTATACTGCTTGCTCTGCTCGAAGCATCTGGTAACGCGGGGGGCAGAACAATGGCCGGACAGTGAGTGAGACATGTGGCACGTTCGTCGAGCGAGCTGTACGATTGGGTGATACAGTTGGTGGCGCCCGGCACGTTCCGAGCAGCGGCGATTGACAGACCTTGGCACCCGGAGTGATTAATGGCCTCTCGCTCGCTCTCGGTGCCGTGTACACCGCCGCCGTTTCCCGCAATGCGATTTTGTGATATCCGAAGTGACAGTCGCATTACGGCTCAGCAAGGGCTCGCCGGTCACGACCAGAGAGGCGTTTTTTTCCTCTCTAGGAGGTTTCCAGCTTTCCCCCTTGCCTTTCCTCCTTTTCCTGTCATTGTTTACTTTGAGTTTTCCTTCCTGCGTTGCAACCTTGATCAGATTTTCTTGGCGTTGCCATGGCGTGATGATTATTGGAGTGCGCGGATTTTGAAAGAAATGATATCTGTTTATGTAGCTGGAGGCAGTATTCGCTCGGCACGTTGTGCGATGGCCTTGCTGTAAGTTGGTTTTGAGGAAATGAAAGGTCCAGTAACTGTCTCAATTCTTAATGGACACCTTCTCCGGCCCATGAGGAAGGGGGAGTGAAAGAAATAAAAAAAAACGGGTGGCGTAGTGGAGAGCTCCGTAATAATTTCAAGCACGTGGGGATCTGTAACGTGCACTGACATTGCACCGTGACTGGAATGTGACGGTCGCGCAAAGGTGTGGAACAGTGGATTCTTGGTGCACAACGTTGTTCGTTTGGTTTGGGGCACCCCCGTAGCAGAGGGGGTTCATTGTTAAAAAAAAATGTTCACTACAGAATTCGCGAAAAATATGCAGGTCAGCGGATTTGCTTCTTCTGGGTTTTGTAATATGGCTCGCAAAGTGCTTTCACTAAATAGCTAAAGGGCGAAGGAAATTTGTCCTCAAACACTCCAAGTCGTAAAATAAGGACAGAACCGTTTTCATTTTCTTTTTTCAAAATAACTACAGAACCGTTTAAAAAATACTACAAAGCATTTTGAAGTTTGGTCATGACAGATTTTTCAGTTGTTTTGCAGTATTTTGCTGGTGTACTGAAGTTTTTCTGCAGTCTGTAGTTGTGTAGTACTTTTCTGTAGTAACTACGAAAAATTCTTTTGTTAGCACAAGAATTTCTGTTCATACTACAAGTTGTTGGTCCGAAGCATTACAGAGAATCTGTTGTGACGACAGAAATTTTTCTGTCGTGTTTTTCGACTTGGCCGGCAGTGCTTAGGTGTACGCAGCAAGCGTGCTTCAAGAACCCCTTTGCGCGGACCAGCCACAACCACGTGACATTCTTAGTTATGACAAAACTTGTTCTGGACGATAATTCATGATGGGATTGTTGGAGACATTACTGGTCTGTTCGTATGTTGTCATTGTTGCTAACGGGACTAAATGTTGCGTGCATGACTGCTGGTTAGTCGTATACATAGAAACGGCTATGCGAAAAGCAGAGGTGTGAGACTTTAGCCTTGCTTCCGGGCAAAACCCTGACAGCGGTATACGCTGTACTGTCATCCTTCGGGAGCGACTGTCCAGAAAGTGGTCACCTGACACGTGGTTGAGGCATTTTAGCTCTCTGAATTGTAGAAGCTATTTATATTCTTTATTTGTTCGCATATTACCCCCCCCCCCCCCCCTCCTGCTCCCAGTGCCGGAGAGAGAGGCAGGGGAGAGGAGTGCATAAAGTACAGTGGATTACAGGGATATCACTCTAACAGGCTTGTAAGGTCTCCTTCTGAGGGTCGCACTATGGTGGCTCATTTTTCTATGTATAGAAATAAGGCTCTCTTCGGCGACCTTCTCGCTTTGTAGTGGATCAACATGGGTGCCACCCACCGATACGCTTGTACCCCGCGCCGTTTATTCAGCGTGAAAAGTTCCGTGTACAGTGTGTCCCGCACACCAAGCGCTTCGTACTTGTCACGGGGCTAGCAGCCATCTATTCGAAGGCTGAATGCACGTGGGCCCCCAGAAACCCCGAGCCGAACCGAAGACTGCCTTCCGACCTGGTAGCCCATCATTTCGACGATTCTCACGGGGCGGCCCGACACCTTTCCGTCCGTACATATTGACCATGCCGGGCACGCGTTGTACCCGTAACCTTTGCCCCCGAGCCGACGACTGTGCACAACTAACAGGGGGCGCAAGCGGTGCTACACTTCCAAGGAGAACAGGTGGCGCCCCAAGCGCCGCCCAATGCCACGCACACGTGCCGACCGCGCCCCCAGGCTCTTGTATAGAATGAGCATGCGCCTAATTCAACGCCGTGCCGACGCTGGGCCATAATCGAACTGAGCGGCGCGGGGCGTCTTCGAGGAGCTTCGGCGGATCGCTTCGTCTCGGCGCGTCCCGTGAAACACGGTCACCCGGGCGTAATTGTTCCCTCCGCGCGTGCGTTGCTCGCCACTCGTGCGTATGTGTGAGTGTGCGTGAGTGCATTCTTATTCGAAGGAGAAGCGATATGGGCGCGTTGTGTTCTCGATACGCCGGAGGAAGTGGCCGCCGGGTATCGGCTGAGCTTGGCCTCGTTAACGGGACTCAGAGGGAAGGCCCGAAGCATCCGATGCATTCGCCCGGAGCGTATAATCTAGGGTATGGTCACCCGTGCGGCTTGGAAGTGCGCTCGCATAGACGCGCTAATTAACCTTCCTCGGTATGCTTGGTTCAGAACTAGAAACTTTACAGCGCAGCAATCCCCGCTGCTGAGTACTGCTTCCGCACACATAGCAGAAAAATCCCTATAGTCAGGACAAACTACGGTAGGCAACACGTACAGTTCCAAATACCGTCTGTACTAAATCGCACTGAAAAACTACTTGACTTCAGCAAGCCAATTCCCAAAAAGTTTCTTAGGAATGTAATATTGCAAGAAAATATTGAATTCATTTGATTTATTTTTCTTGTTTTTTGCTAGCATTAATGGCCTTTAAGTGTTGCTTGTTTTATCCCTTTTGTCCCCTGAAAAGGGAATCAATTGTATGTTTCTGATGCCTGTCTGCTGACTGCATACGGAGCAGAGGCCTTTGTCAGGCTTCTTGCCCTTTGCCTTTGCTCCGGTTTCTGTAAATCAGAATGAAACAAATAAACTGAAACCGAAACTAGCGCCTGCCTCCCAGAATCCTACGCCGCCAACATTCGAAACAGTGTTTTTTTTTTCAGCGACAGCGACGTGAGACTGCCTTCTGCAGGATAACCATCCAGCCAGCTTTCTGCAGGATAAAACATGTTAGTTATGTCGAACAAAACAACGACAAAAACTCATAGTGAGACTGCACGGCCTGCGTGCATGTTGGGGTCACGGGATCGCAGGGAAGAGCTGCGTGCAGTCACGTGAACAGTGCGAGCATGCGCCCCCACCCGAACACAACGAAGCTAGAGCGAGGCAAGCGCGCGGGGGGTCACGCGATCTGTTACACCACCGCCGACGCCCAGCAAGCAAATGGGCCATTAACAGCTGCGCTGTAAAATAGAATTTCTCGTCCCTCTTGTGAGTCAATGCAGCGGTGACAGTGAGGCTAGCGTGCGTGGTATTTATCGAGGTTTCTACATGGTATGTGGGTGTCCATGGCCATCTATAACAGCAGGCCCTCTCCTCTTCCATTAGAGCCCTTGTATTCTAACAGGGGTTCCGACTGTGTGCATCGAATTTACCGTCTTTATTAGCGCACTAGTTTGGGGCCTGGGCAACTCACGGGGGCGGGGGGGGGGGGGGGGGGATCGTGGAAATGCCAGTTTTATTTATTCGCAGTGGCAATTTTTTGCTCGTAATTGTTCTCAAATGAAACTTTTAAGTGCCTATAAGAGCCATTGCCACGCATTGATATATTGAGAGAGCGTTAACGAAACAGAGAACTTGCGCAGCACATTGTGCGATTTAAGCCGAAAAGCCCGCATATAAGGACTTTAATCTTACGCTACGGTGCGGTACATTGCGCGGCTGGTTGCGCTGCTAGGCTCCTGCTACAATTTCTCGGGTACGTGGTTCGCACTGGACATTATTACTGAATAACCGTGCACCCCGACGCAGGCCCCGAGGAGGCACATGACGTCACAACGCGCGCCTCAGTGGACCTATGGCGGCAAAGTTTAGATGTCTAGAATCTAAGATGGTGACCATTAAAATTGGTTGTGCCCTCCCGTCCCTTCTTCTTCACCCCATTCCCCAGTATGAGGTCAAGGGACGAAATGGCGGCATAGTTTCGGTTTCTCGTATCCGAGATGGCGGCAAATAAAAAGACGTGCATCGTAATTTCTCTGATAGATGGCGCTACGCGTCGATCGCTCCGGTAGGCGGCGTGCGTGCACGCGTAGCCGAGCATGGTGGCAATCCACCCCGTTCCAAAGGGGCGCTCTTATGTTCCATCCATCCATCCGTAATGAGCTGTCTCCCTCGGGAGCTCCTCTCAGATGCGCTCGTTTCGCCTATACGTTCACTACCACAGTGTGTTTGAAGGAGGACATGGATGATCCCAAACCATCCACAACTTCGGGCGAGGGCGAAGAAGATCTGGGAAATAAGTCCATGAGATTAGATATACTCGGATACTTCCGAGAACGCCGGGAAGCCGAAACCTCCCTTTAATCTCATTCATATCAATTCTAGCAAACAAAATAGCTAACGCTCGTTCGTCTTCCAGATGGTGGCGGCCTTTTTTTGTTTGCCCACATCGAAAATCCACCGTTTTTTTTTTTGGCAACAACGGCTTTCACCGTAAAATTACCCGGGACCACATTTTTGGCAAAGATCTCAGGTTTGCTAGAGACATGACTCACATGTTGACTGGTGAGCCTAGAGAAGGCGAAAAAACCTGTACACGAGGCCAGCTTTGGCAGGTTAAAGCTGACAAGAGCGGCGGCAAAAGCGAGCGTGCTCCTGGAATGGGAAAATGGACTACTGCAGTTCAGGACTACTGCCATGGACTACTGCAGTTCTAGGCTTTCGTGTTACTGCTGTCCTTGAGCACTCTTGTCCTAGGTCTATACCTGTTACCCTTACCCGAAAATATTCCTCCTCAGTTTTCTTAATTCACCTGCCTCTATTACCCTGAATTTGGGTTTCTTATAATTGATACCCTTGAGCACAGTTACTCGTATGTTTCCCTATTAATTTTGGCCTGGAGTACCCCAGTCCGCTCCTGTTGCTGTCGTCCTGCTGCACGCCCGGGCAGCCAGCGGAGTGCGGCTTCCGAAGCCGCGCTACCTCGCATACAATCAGAACACGTATTCTCTTCGACGGTACATCATCCGCGCTAGGCTCGCATCGGGAAGCGAAGATCGCATGATATGTCGGCCTCAGTAAGGCAAAACTCTCTATCCGACTTATAAAACGGCTGAGAGTAACCGTTCAGAGTCGACCTTGCAGGCTGTGTACACACAATGGGTCATGTTCGCCTACGCACGAGGTGCATTGGACCATCGTGGTGCTGTACGCGCCTTTTATCGCGAGGTGGAGCTCGAGAAATGGGTCTCAGCGTGACGGAAAGAATCGGAGCTCGCACTGAGGAAAGACAATTAAGACAAGGCACGGTTCACAGAAAATGGATGCTGGGGCGAAGTTGAACAACCACGAGTCCGGACTGCTTCTTCATATCCAGCGCATTGCTTCGCAATGAGGGAGTGAGTCAGTCACTCGTTATATTTATCTATTTACAACCACCCACACCCGGGTGCACTCTAAGAAGAAAGGGACTAACAAGGGGCGAGAGGTTAGTCTTTTTCGGGACTAACTGCAAAAGGACTAACTGTTAGCCTCCTCGGAAAGGGGTGAAACAGTTAGTCCATGGGAGCAGCCGTTTAACAAAAAAAAAACGGAAATGAAGCGTGATTTCCGGTGTAATTTAGAGCGGGATAGTTTGCGACAGCGCCTATTACATAAAACAACGCAGAACTCAGCCAATGTGTCGTGCTAGGTGAGACCAATCAACGGTGCTTTCGGGGGTGTATCATTACTATGTTATCGCCATCGTTCTCGTTATTTCAGTCCACGCTCCTTGTAGCGTATTCTGGAGTTTGTCTTTTGTGACCGCTTTTGACTATTAAGATTTCATGCTATGTTTGGATCTCAGTACATCTTAGCTGAAATGATAAAGGGGAATGGACGTCGGCGGGACACGCAGTGAGCAGGACCGACAACCGATGTTCAACTGGAATGGATAAGATTGGATTCGGAATGGATTCGAAGAGGGAGGAAAGCCCAATGTAAGGTGGCCGCACTCGTAACGGTGGCTCAGTGGTTAGGGCGCTCGGCTACTGATCCGGAGTGCCCTGGTTCGAACCCGACCGCGGCGGCCGACTTTCGATGGAGGCGAAACGCAAAAGGCACCCATATGCTGTGCGATGTCGGTGCACGTTAAAGATCCCCAGGTGGTCGAAATTATTCCGGAACCTTCCACTACGGCACCTCTTTCTTCCTTTCTTCTTTCATTCCCTCCTTTAACCCTTCCCGTACGGCGCGGATCGGGTGTCCACCGACATTTGTGAGACAATTACTGCGGCATTTCCTTTTCTCATAAAGCAGCTTTCATTTTTTTTAAGGTGGCCACGTCTCAGATAGACTTTGTGCTTCTGCAAGCTTGTGGGAACGACATGGTGGTGGTGGTGGAAAACATTTATTGCCTAGAATACAGAGGGGGGGGGGGGACCCCTAACACGGCACGAGGCAACCCTCAGGGGGCTGCCCTCACAGGGAAACGCAGTGATGACCCATATAATGCTTTCGCAGTATCATTTTGAGCTTCCAGTTTCTTAGCAATGGATACATCCTTTGGTGCCGAAAAAAACGCCATCAGAGGCACGAAAAGCCAAAAAATATAGAATTTAGGGTCAACAACAATTATATGGACTTGGCATCGCCGTCTGTTTAACGGGGGATCGGGCACGGGATGCACAATTTTTGTCAAAAGTACACAGCCCAAAGGGTCTATTTCGGAGCCCTGCGTCGCGGCACTTCTTGCATACTCAACGAAGGCGGGAGGACCTAAAGTCCTCAACCGTCCCAGGCCTAGCACTGTCAAATGTGCTTTATACCCCCCCTACACGGCTTGTCCGTGCAAAAATTTCTTTAGTCTATAGACTCTCCATAGACTTCTTTCTATAAATTCCATAGACTCTCAATAGACAAACCCCAGAGAACAGTCTATAGGCAATACAAATCTATAGACAGTTTATAGACAATCTATAGATTTATGGCCCTACGCATTCAGTAGAGTTTTGTCTATAGACTATGAATAGACAAAAAGAAATATCTAAAGGAAGGCAATAGAGTATATGAGAAGTCGATAGACTTCTTACAATTTTTGTAAGGGTGGAAGCAAACTACTTGGGCTGTGTATTTCTGACAAACACTGTACACACGCTGCACGAAAAAAAAAAAAGGATGGGAGCAGGGCTCCCGCCGGCGATAGCGACTCCACTTCGTTCTCTTCCTGAGGATTTAGGACGCCCCGGCGAGCAGCGTGCCGGCGCCCGTTGTTTTAGAGGACGCCGGTGGGTGGTTACGGATTCGCGCCGCCCCGAGGAGCCGTGCGGCACCGCGCCGGCCTTGCCGCTCGCCCGTCGTGCTTCTTTCCGCACGCTCGGTCCGAACAATAATGGGGCACACGCTCTCGGGCCGACCGCCGCCGCGGCGCGCTGCTGGCGTGATTAGCGCGAGCGCGTTGAAAGGCGCCCCCAGCACAACGCTCGCGGCGCGGCTTATCTATCGTGATGCGGAGGAGAGGAAATTGGGTTGACACTGCCACGGTCGCTCGTGTTTTCGCTCGCAGCCCGCGTCTCACGCCAAAGCTCGGAGCTCCGAGAAGTGGCAGTGCTGGGCAAGAGGAGACGCCGAAGTGAAGCGGAACGTATGTAACAGCTTTGCTGTTAGTGGCTATTTATTATAAAATAAAGGCCGCCCTTACAAAAATTTCATTAGACAGTCTATAGACTGTCTATTGATTTCTGTCTATGAAGTCTATAGACTGGCTACAGACAGACCACAGAGAACAGTCTATAGGCAATGCAAATTCTATAGAAAGTTTATAGACAATCTATGGATTTATGGCCATACACTTTTAGTAGACTTTTGTCCATAGACAGTCTATAGACTATGAGTTGACAAAAAGAAATATCTATAGGAGGGCAATACAGTCTATAAGAAGTCTATAGACTGTCTATAGACCATTTTTGTAAGGGCGCCGCGGTGGCTGAGTGGTTATGGCGCTCGGCTGCTGGCTCGAAAGACGCGGGTTCCATCCCGGCTGCGGCGGTCGAATTTCGATGGAGGCGAAATTCTAGAGGCCCGTGAACTGTTCGATGTCTGAGCACGTTAAAGAACCCCAGGTAGTCGAAATTATCCGGAGCCCTTCACTACGGCACCACTCATAGCTTGCGTCGCCTTGGGGCGTTAAACCCCATAAACCATTAATAAAGTAACAATGGAAGGAAAAGATGTTGCTACAGCCGCGGCATCGGCCATCGAAACCTGATGCACCTGAGCTGCGACTAACATGAATAAAAGGACAGGTAGTGGCAGATGAAATGGGATAGTTCTCGAGGGATCCCTCGGGAGCTATCTTATCGAGGTCGGGGATACTCTCCACCCCAGCCCCCCACTCTCGCGCTAACAGGTTCATAAGAATTGGTCGACGCCATTGGTTCATTTGACGGGGAAAAGCCGCATCGTTCTTGAGTTGTATCCGACTACGATGGTGGGGATCTATTACTCTCGGTGGTGTTGGCTGGGCCAAATATTGGTCGCGTTGAAAACTAGTCGACTAGTGTAGGTGGCATTGGCTGGGCCCATCTGCGGAGTTGAAACTACTGGCTTAAGCTGTGTTGGCCCGCTCGATACTTGGATGTGGTCGACTCTAGGGTGGAAATGTCAATGTCACTTCATCTGGACTAATTAGAAGAGCTTTTTTTTCACCCCGAAGTTAACGTATTAACGACAGTAGAAGCAACGAGACGATACCTCGGAAGGGCTGCCTCTGTTCCGAAACTCTGACACAAGTGCAATGCCAGTCTCCTGCCCCGCATTCTGCGAGACTCATTGCTGCTCGTATTATATCTTGGTCGCGTCAGTAGAAGGACAAAGAAAGGGGGCGGGGGCAACTAGTCTAACGGCCGCCGCAACAACGAGGCCGTCAGCAAGCCGCTCGGCGGCGCATTCGACCTTCCTCATCTACTGGGGGGTTCTTCTGGCGCGCGCGCGCGCGCCGACTTCGTTAGCACGCCTCTCAACAACGCGCATCACGCCCGTCGCTTACTCGGGACGTCCCGATTCCAAGCTCTCGTCTTCCTTCATCCTTCCCGGCATCACCCACAGCAGAAAGCATATACCGCTCTGCCTCTCTCTTTCTTCCTCCTTCTATCTCTCTGGCGGGGTTCGAGACAGCCATGGGCGTCGCAGCAGCACACGCACGAGTTGCCGGAGGCGGCGCGTTCGTCTCGTCCTTTAAAAGCCCCGCCGAATAACGGCTGCGGGACCTTGACCCAATTTCGCGCCCATTTGCATCCCTGCCGTTACTAGTGCTGGCGACGCTGCTACGCCCTCTCTTTTTCTTTTCCCCCTTCCTCCTCCTCTTTTGTTTTTTTCGTGGCCATATATGCCGGCAGTGTTGCTGCACAAACGACAATAACGTGCGCGACAAATAAGTCCGGCACCGCGCCGCTGCGGTTCCCCCCGGCGTGCAGTGTCGCTGCAACCTGGAACCGATCATCGGCGGCGGCTTGATGGCGGGCCGAGTTACAGAGGCGTGCAACTACAGCCGGATGTTGCGGCCGTCCGCTGGCGCCCTGTATACAGATGACGACAGCGAAGACACCGCTGCCCTATTACGTGCACTTTTGTAATTCGGGTTGTTTAGGTGTCCGCGTTGTTACGGGCGCGTCGAGTCGCTTTGCTGGAAAAGTGGGTTGCATTGAAGGCGTAGATCGGTGGCCCATTGTGTCACCCAGGACCTACGCATCGTACGGCCTGGTTTTTTTTTTCTTCTTTGGTTAGATTTCGCAGCGTCCCTTCCTGGGTTACGCCGCTTTGAGCCAAACTATCTGCTCACGAGTGCAGCCGGCGGTAGTTAATGACAGCTACGATAGGAGAGGGTAAACATATTCGTACCGAAGGCAACGCCTTGGCAAGGAGATATGTGGACGCTATGATGGCTCGCTCAGCGCCACTATAGAGCTCTGCAATGTTCCGAGGGGAACATCTGGTTCAAAAGTGATCATCACGTTTTCAGGTTCAAAGGACTAAGCCCCTGGATCTGCCTCTTTTGACCACCTCCTCCACCCAAACCTGTTTGCAGAAGGAGTAAGCTCACAGTATTTTCTATTCCTAGTGGAACAGAATCCAGAGCGGCTGATGTGTGACACCACCTACGCGCCGTTGGTTGGTTTGGTTACAGGTGTAGAGCATTGGTGTTGATACATCTGGGGAAAGAGGATATGGCAGACTTTAATACGTCAGAATAATGCATCTTTTAATCTGACCCAACGTGAAAGGCCCAACAGGCGGTACTTATTTAGCGCTCCTCGTGTAGAATTGAGCAATGCCTCAACATCCGGGCGCTTTCTTTTGCCCGTTCTTGCTGCAAAAGCAGTCGTTGTGCCCTTCTTTGGCACGCTGACGTCAAAGCCCGCATCTTCCCACATTCTTCGTAACGCAGCGCTAAGTGGATCCTGACAGGAAAGTCCTCGGCTTCTCTGCCTGCTTACACCGACAGCCTGTACTACGTGCTGCGTACGCAGTGGTTTCCGAGTGGCGCTGCCTTGAGATGTCACTTTGGCCGTTTGTGTACGACAAGCGTGCCAAATGTGGACCGCTTGCATTCGCAACGCTGCATTCGTATACTGCACCGTTAAGCCTGCTCGTCTCCCTGAACCTTGCTTGCTGGCGGAGGGCCAGTCTCGATGGTTAGCGACGGTTTAACGTCAGAAGGGCGAGGGAGGGTGCAAGTAATTGCCAAGGCGGGGGGTGGTTTATTTTTGCGTACCTGCATCATGCAGAGATGCACGCGCAACTGTGTTGGATCCGGAAAGTAGAGTTTATTTTTGGTGCCCACGCGTCAAATCGAATACCGAATCGGTCTTGGTAAAAAATAGTGAAAAGTTATTTTGTAATACAATAAAAAATAATTTATGACAAGAACTGTGGCAGGAGGCCAGTTCACCATAATATGGATATGTACGTATGCAAATTGGGACTGCAGTGTACTATAAAAAATGATGCTCGCAACGAAGATTAAAAAAAATTGTATCCACTCAGCACTCTCTCTTTTTTTTATGCAGCGAAATGTTCTTACTCGGTGCAAAGCACGTAAAAAATTGCCTACGTAGATCTTCGCTCTGTGAGCTTGTGTCGCCCTCATTATAGTCACTATTTCATCGCTGTAAGTGAAGCTAAGACGATTGTGAGTGATCTCGAAGTATCTACACAAGTTATCTTACCCACGCACTTATTTCGGCTATTTACTAAATGTAACCTATTTTATGTGTTCAGTATAACAGTTATTTTCCCACAAGTACAGAGACATGTCTAGAACGACCGAACTATATGCGTTCCGCAACTTCCAAAGCCGCTGCGACTAGGAAGGCACAAAATGGCGATGAAATCCTATGAGTTTAACTGCACATGCTTACAACCAAGCCACTTTAACCAAATGTTGACGCCGGGTGTTAAGCCCGAAATACGCCCAGAAAGTGTTTAGACAAACGCTTTTTGCCCCCTGCACGTTTTCGTTTAGAATAGTCGCCACATGCATGAGAGGATTCTGCTGTTTCTTTATGGCAGACTAATCGAAGCTGGCAAGCGCTTTCGCAAAATCTGCAGCGTCGGACTAGAGGCGGCTGTGCACTGTGTAACGAGCCCACCATTTTCGAAAACACCGTGCCCACGCTGGGAAGCTGCTCTTCCCATTGCGATCCTTAAGAGAAATCGAATCTGGCGGCAACCGTGCTATCTTCCGTTTGTTTTCTTCAAGTTTATTTTATTTTCATTACCTTCCATGCTCTGCGCAACGTCGCGTCCCCTTCCATTACGGCGTTCGTTGACACCGCCACAGCCTCCGCTTGTGGAAGTGCCGTTGAACTGGGCGCTCACACCTGGGCGTCGATCTCGCACCAACAAAGGATTCCTCTCCCCGACTTCTCCATCATCCCACGCTTTCCCTCGACTGGCCATACGTGCTTATATACTTTCGAGGATCGCTGAGGGGACCCGTTATTTGCGCCGCGCCTGATAGTCGCTGGGGGGGGGGGGGGGGGGGGGGGGGGGGGGGGTGGGGGGGGGGGGGGGGGGGGGGGGGGGGGGGGTCTTTTTCTTTGTATTTTTTAATCCACACTGTATTTTCACTTCCGCCGCTAATTGTAGCCAAGAGCGGGAGGCCAGGAGAAAATAAAATGGAAGAACGAAGACAACGGGAAAAGGTAAACACTAGAGAATGGAAGAAAAAAAAAATAAACGGGTGGTGGTCTTTTCAGCAGTGAGAAAGAGGCGGGGCACGGCGGGTTCGGAAGAGACTGCCTTTAAGTAAACGCACGCACGCACGCACGGATACATAGACACAGGCACACACCAATTCTATCCGTAGGCCATTCTGATATATCTACTGCTGCTAAGATCCGTTGGCTGCGCGAAGAAGGCTGCTTGAATGCTTGGGTCCGCGAAGCGTGTTATTTCAGGGGCGGTCCTGTCTCTGATTCTCCCATGGCGGATGATAGTTGGCTGGGAGTCTCGTGGTATGCGGCAAGCGTAAATTCTTTCCGCGGCTGACGCTTACTCAGGTGAGCGCCAACGGAGCTCTCTTTCGTCGTCTGGTTCAATACCGAGGCCTGGGGGTGTCAACGTCCCTGCCATCTCAGCTTTCCTCCGCACACGGGCTCGAGACGTTTATTTTAGCTTTTTTTTTTTGCACCGGAAGTACAACCGGATGGGTTGCTTGAGTGCACGGCAGGCCTGCCATCCCTTTCGCTGGTAGACACAGGCGGCAGTTCGTTTACCTTATGCTTGCGTTGCACGGTTGAAATAGTTTAAAAGGGAAAATTTTATGGGCATGCAGTGAATGATTTCTCAAGAAGAAAGCGAGTACCATGTGTTTTTCTTTTGCCAAGCAGTTTATTTCTGGGCGCATGATCGACTTAGCGCATTTTTAAACTTCAGCGCACAGCTATGAAAAATTTTGGTTATTGAGCAAGAACTCAGTTCTCCTTTTCACATTAGTCGTGACTGAACACACAGTTGGTGACTTCTTTCTGTTTATTTTTCTTGCTTTCAACTACTGCGAACTGTTTATTTAGATCGCATACCGCTGTGCTGTGTTAAGACCCTACGCAGCTGAAAAGGCCTCAGAAGTTTACGACCGAAATTCATAGTCATCGTCGCCGCATTAGCATCATCCTTAGCCGAATTGAGTTCACTCCATGACAAATGTCTGTCCAAAGATGGTTACTTAATTACACTTGCGCTATTTTCTCCCGACCTTCGTCACTTCGCCCGATTCTCTAGAATACTCCCAATACATTCATTCTCCTTAAACATCAACTGGTTGTCTTCTTTATGTCTTGCATACCCTGCCAGAGTGCGTTTATCGCACCGAATTTATCTCGAATGTCATTGACCTTTGTTTGTTCGGTAACCCTTACAGCCTCTCTTTAGTACACAGCACTGTGGTGTCCATCTTTTCTTCGTCCCTGTCTTCACAGACAGAGAAGATGTATGTGAGATGTATGTCTGATTCACACGCAACATATTCACGTATAATTGGTTGTCTTCTAACACAAATTGGTTCACTGTAACTAGCCGGTTATTACTTCAATTCGCTTAGTAGAGCAGCCGGGAATCCAGATCTACTCATCAATGCACGTTAAAAGCAGTTACCCTCAAATTTATGGCCATCGTCACTAAACAGAAACACTGCATCCAGTTTTATTATTATATTAAGCTGAGAACAATCGTTCAAATTCAGCAGAGTCTTGCGATGGGTGTCTACCAACGTTATGCCTAGAGTGGCGTGAGCCTGATTGCCAAATACTGTTGCCATGCCTTTTTGTTTATTTACCACGCTTGAGCTTGCGCGTGGCAGAATATTTCAGTGTGCAAATCCTGCTTTTCGGCAAAGCAATTACCGCTCCTTTAAAGCGCCTGTCCTTCTCCCCCGTATTGTCCCCCACTCTATTTTCAGATCCGGACCGGTTGTTGCGTGTTAGCTGTCACCAGCAGCAATACACACGTTCGGACGTATATTCTCTGAGCAAAATTATCTGCCTAAGAACGGTAGACGTATTTATGGCATCGCTACGAGTATCTGCTTACCCCTGTATAATCGGGTTGTGGTGGCAATCCACCGCGTTCACTCCCGGACTCGTAAACTTTTCGCGATGCTATTGTATTCTAATGCCAGACGCTAAATAATGTATACTCAGTTCAGTCGAGAAAAGAACCATGAGTTTCGGCGAAACGGTCATCGACTCTGCGGACAACTGCCACTTCCAGCCTTCCGTTGTCGGTATATATGTTTTTATTCTCTCGAACTCCGCATCGTTCGGTTTTCGCGCCCAGTCCGGTGTGGTTAACAAATAACGAGGCGCAATTCAGGGAAATGTTCCAGATGGAAAAAAAAAAGAAAAAAAAAGAAAAGATGATTGCTGCAACAACACCGACAAGAACATTAGAAAAAAACAGAGAAATGTCTCTATAAGAGGCCACAGTTCTGGCATGTCGTTCACCGCCGTAACTATCGAAGGCGTTCATGTGCAGCAGTGCGTGCTGCTGGAGTGGGTTGCGGAAGCAGTTACCGCAAGAGCTTTATTTACTGAGGTCTTGTTACCGGTTACCATACCTTTCGCGTGCGTTTCGCTTTTGTCGTTCTTGAAGTGGGTGTGGTTACTATCGTACACTCTTTTGAAAAGTACGTTAGCCAGTGGGAGTGGGATTAGAGCGTCGACACTCCTTGTCGGTGTCAGTGTTTTCGTGTCGATGAAATAGTTGACGATTGAGGAAGACTTTCTTTTCCGCTTTTTTGTAGTTTTTATTGCTATCATCATTTCATGTGCAGTCATACCAATCTATTGCTCGTTTGACTGACTTAGTCATGTAGTTACGCTAAATTTGTTCTTGCGTCGGAATATATTTTTGTGCTTGTTGACGTTGTGTGGCCGGCCGTTCTATGTCGACCAATTGTCCCCTTTCTTCCCGCCTTTCCTTCCTGCCTTGTCTCGTTCTCTGTACATCAGTTTCTCCATTCCTCTCTTTCTTTCCTTTCCCCCCCCCCCCCCATCTGTCTTTTGCTCTGCCCTTCTACTGTTCTCTCCATCTTTTGTTTTCGCTTTAAGACTGTATATTTGCCGTTGAAATTTGTTGGACAGCTGCTGCATCTCTCTATACGAAACGCTGCAGTTGTAACTTTTTTTTTCTCAGGCCTTACCTGCTCGAGGAAGCAAAGTCGCGCGTATTCTTAACAGTCAATCACTCGTTTGATGCCCTATGCATCAATCATAAGCTGCACATGTCTACACCACAGGTTTTCTCTACAACGTTTTCTGGTATCGAGCCGTGTTTAATAGTTTCGATGTGCATAACAAATACGCAACAAAAGAGGAACACACTCCGAACCTTAACTTTTTTGCGTAAATGACTCCCAGACTCCTGGCCTTTCCCTCGGGATAGAAGCGGCACTTTTCACGGTACCGCCTCTACAAAAAATTCGTACGAAAAAGCGCCAAACAGTGCTTCACAGTGCTTCACAACAGTGCTTCATCATGCCAACAGTACCAACAACAGTGCCAACAGTGCATTCACTACAAATTTTTTTTTTAGCGCGGCTAATAGTCACATTGTCTATATAGATACTCTATACTGCTTTGAAAACTGTATGAAAAATTTTGTATGGCCCACTTGGAGAACACTCTCTTTGCGCAAAGGGTAAGCGTCGAAAATTTACGTTGCGACCCATCACGACGACAAGCGGTCGTTTCTTCAGACAAATGTTCCTCGCATTCCTGAAGCCGTAAAAAATATAAAATAAAAATAAACCAGAAAGTCGGACTCTCGCTAAACCAGGCTCTCAAAAAGAGAGACCGTAACTAATTACATACAGGGGAGTTAGGAAGAAGAGAAGCCTGCTGAATTCTCTCCATTGTCTTTCGCCTTTGCGTGCTCGAGTACGACCCTAGCTTCTCTCCTCGGCCGGTGGTCTCCGCTTAAGAGTCCCATTAATTCCGACGTCGCGAGGTTTCTGCGTGGTGTTCCCTTCTCTTTCCTCTCTGCTAAGCAGCTTTTGAGAGCGAAACGAGCCGCGCCGAAACGTCACCGGGCTCTCGCGCTGCCCCGGTCCGCGGAACGGTCATCGTATATCTCTTTGCCTCTTATTATAAACTTGACTTTCTCGGCTTCCTTATTTGAAGCTCCTCTCCTCTTCCGCACTGCCTTCCCGAATGCCTGTCGCTTTGGGCATCGTCATCAATCTTGCCGCGGGTGAGCGGGAGAGAAAAACAATTAGCTATCAAGCATAGCCATGCACACCAAACACGCTTCCGGGGAGGGGGTAGGGAGGGGGGGGGGAAAGGGCGGCGCTCTGCGCAGACCTCCGTCATTGCATCGGTCTTGAAAAGGAAAATCCTTCGAAACTTAGTTCTGCTTCAAGCACACTAGTAAAGGGGTGGTTAGATGGAAATTTAGACTGCGAAAACTGCATAAATGGCCGAGTTTTTGCCCCCCCCCCCCCCCCCGCCCCCACTTACACTTTCCTTGAAGGTGCGGACTCATCTGAATTCTTCGTCCACTTAACTTAAAAAGTATATTGCTAACGGCTGTTTGATCACTTTTTCTTTCTCTCTTTCTTTCTTTCCTTCCTTCTTTCTTTCTTCCTTTTGTTTCCTTCTTTCTTTCTATATTTTTGTTTCCTTATTTCTTCTTTCTTTTTGTTTCCTTCCTTCCTTCCTTCCTGCTTTTTTTGTTTCTTTTTTCTTTCTTTCTGTCTTTCTTCTGTCCTACCTTACTTTCTCTCGAGACATTCTCTTCCTCTTCCTCTCCTCTTCTTTCTTCCCTTCCTTTCATTATTCTTGCGTCCTTTCTTCCCTCCTTTTTTCTTTCTTCTTTTCTTTCCTTCTCTCATTTTTCTCTCATCCATTCCCTACCGCTCGTTATGAATTGTTCGCCGACCGCAGCTGACGGTCGTCCCATTCTTCATCCGCCCATTTCCTCGGGGACCCCCACCAGCGCCGCGTCTGAGTCGAGCGCCTCGGTTAAACCTGAGAAATGATGAACTTTCGCGGGCATCTTCAATCCGGAAGTGCTGTGGCCCCGTACGCGGATGTGCACAGCGCACTGTACAATGGGCGCGGCACCGCATCGAGCAGCGGCTCCTCCCACGACATGTGGGCGGAAGGAAGGCTGCATATTAAATCGGTTGCGCCTGGCGTTCGAGTGCACGGACCGCTGGTAAACGCGTTCGGAGAAAATAAAAAAAAGGCAGGAACAACGAAATAAGAAGTGCTGAGGGGTCCTGTGTCGTTGAGCGGGACGATGCCTATTGTCTGTTGGCTAATTAAGCAGGGCGTGGGAAGAGCTTTTATGCAAAGCATTCAAGCCGCAGTGCATGTCGCATAATAATAAAAAAGCTAAAAAACCAGAAGTAGTGCCCAAGCAGAAAAATATAAGGCGTAATTTATATTTTCTTTTCAGTTTATTTATTTTTCCTTTTACCATGAGCCGTGGCCTTCTGTGACGTCATGCCTGACAGCCGGCAACCAGTGGCTCTCTCGCCGGTTTGTTATGAAGCCAGATCTGACCACTTGAATACAGGCAGGAATACAAAAACAAAATTCAGGGGACAGTTTGTTGACCTTAAGTGCCGTGAGGCGAAAGCCTTTAGCGCGGTGTTGCTGCTTGTGTTACTGATGTGTGGTTACATGTTGATTAAGTACAGAATTGCTTTGTGAATCTTAAATTCTGGAGACACTGGAGGACGTTTGCGTAGCATCCGTCTGATTCGACGCGTTTCCGCAAACGCTCTCCAGCGTCCCTAGACAAGGAGAACTGCATATGCGTTGGCAGGAAGCAGCGTAGTCGTTAGCACCTCTCGGCTGCGGAACGGGAGGATAGTGGTTCCATATCCAATCGTGCACAAAGATTTTTTTTTTCTTATCGAGTTGAAGAGCGTAACGGACGGATGGACGCGAGCATCATGAGCCATCGAAGGCTTTCGCCTTGAAAGAAAAAAAAGAACAGAACGCTTTCGAAACTTGGCTGTAATGTTACTTTTTCTTGCGACTTGTAAGTTATAACAAGGGAAGTGTTGCATGAGAACACTGACGTCATAACAGCGGCAAGCTTGCCTTCGACAATGCAAGCACTTCTTAAGGACCTTAGGATTTTCTTCGGACCGTGATGGGTATTTGTCACCTCCATCAATAGCGAGGCCTTATCGTCTTGGAAAGGGATTTTTAATACCTACCCTAAGCATGGCTTCAATGTATTGCGGCTTTGTTCACAGAGTCAAAAACGGTTTCCTCCGGGACATTACTGCAGCGGCTGAAATTTGATTGATCTCCTCAGACAACACATTGACGACCTCAGACGACGCAGTCAGGACAGCGTATGAAGTTCCCTATGCATGTGGGAGGGAGTTAGCATTCGGTGGTACATCACTTTTCTCCACAGGGTGAGGGTGAGCTGCTCAGAATGAGGCAAGACAGGTGTGCTAGCAGAGCATCAATATATTGCGTTTGTTGCGACCTGTCATATATGTATAAAAAAATAATCTCCCGGCTAAGCGCGAGAAACGAGCCATTTGGCCCCTTGAAGAAGGCAGCTGGTTTAGACAAAGCTGCCAGCCTAAAACGCTGTTCACACGGCCCCAACTACTGCACAATTCTTGAAAAGTTGCCTATGTGGGAGCAGAGACATTACTCATTGATTTCCAAAGGCAGTTAGGCTGCAGAACCGATGTGTTCTTGAAAAAAATGACGGTCGATTTGCGTAGTTAGGTTGAAAGCGAATTAGGTGCGCTAGCGCTGTGTGGCCATTGTTTTGCATCGTTTATATTCAGCCTGCCCCCAAGGTAACGCGACCTTGTGAGATCATCAGCACCAGCATATACAAGAAGAGGGCTTAGTCGGCTGGTTGGTGCATGTTGATGGGAACGACTGAACAGCGCTAAGACACAGGACGGAAGAGGAGAGCAAAACGCTCTGTCTATGACTCAACGCATGTGTCTGTGTTCATCTCTTCCGTCCGGTCTCTTAGCGCTGTTCAGACGTTTCCATCAATATACACACATGCCTGGAAGGTTGCCCACAAGCCGGTAGGTTTCCCACAAACAAGCAGACACACAGCGCCTAAATGCGGGGAATGGCCACTGTAAGTGATAGCGCACTGAAACGCCCTATAAAACAGATGTACAGTCTTTGTCTAAAGTACACAGCCCAAGGGGGTCTGTTTCTAAGGCCTGCAGCGCGGCTCCTCTTGCATACTCAGGGACCCTAATCTAAAGAAGGCGGGAGGAACTCAAGTCCTCAACCCTTCCAAGTTCAGGACTGCTATGTGCTAAACAGGGCCCGCTACTCGGCTTGGAAGCAAACCCCTTGGGCTGTACGTTTTTGACAGTCTGTACATAATAATGTACTTGACCGGAAGAGGATGTGGCGTGCTCGGCATCACAAGAGCGTTGTGTTCTATGCAAATATTTTAGCTGTTCGCGCTTGAATATCCGCCCTAAATTAATGCTCGTGCGTGACTGTGCGTGTCTTGTGAGCGCCGATTCGCGTCGGTGAACAGTGTTTACTTTCACTGCATTGATCGCATGAGCGGAGAGATGGCGATCGCGTCGGCACTCGGGCGTGACGCTGATGACGACGTTTCGGCTTCGCAGGGAGGCCGGCGAGCGCGCACGGCCGTCGCGGCAGCCTTCCTTCTCCAGCCCTGACGTTTCGGCGCTTCGCCCTAGACCGCCGCCAAGCTGGGCCCGCCAGCCAAAAAGGGCAGCAGCATGTCGGGCAGCGACGCCAGCGTCTACCTGTCTGCCGTCCGCTGGGACGACAACGGCATGCCCCTGCAGGAGTTCCTCCAGAAGTTTCCTGAGCCACAGGTGAACGACCTGGACATTATGAAATTGCTTACATCACCCTGTCCGCGGCCGGAGGGGATGATTTTCGGGGTCATGCTCTGACTGAAATCCAGTACTAAGACTTGCACCTCATAGCAGTCACAGCGCACATTCACGTTATATTTCAGAACTTGTACTTCTAACGGCGCCACTTTCTGTAGGGGCGGAAGAAAGTTAGGTGGGTGGATGTGATTTGAAAGTTTGAGGGGATATGTTTATGGTTTACTGGGGTTTAACGCCCCAAAGCGACTCAGGCTATGAGGGACGCC
Source organism: Amblyomma americanum (assembly GCF_052857255.1). Taxonomy (NCBI): domain Eukaryota; kingdom Metazoa; phylum Arthropoda; class Arachnida; order Ixodida; family Ixodidae; genus Amblyomma; species Amblyomma americanum. Next base: position 42,900,272 of record NC_135506.1, on the reverse strand, counting down.
GTAGAGGAGGTCTCCGGAAATTTCGACCACCTGGGGTAGTAATGTAACGTGCACTAAAATCGCACAGTACACGGACCTCTAGAATTTCGCCTCCATCGAAATGCGACCACCGCGGCCGCGATCGAACCCGCGTCTTTCGGGTCAGCGGCCGAGCACCATAACCACTGAGCCACCGCGGGATCTGAGGGGTAGGGTAACTGCAGCTGGCGCGGCCCTTACAAAAAATTTTTTAGACAGTCTATAGACTGTCTATAGACTACTGCCTATAAAGTCTGTAGAATCTCTATAAATAAACCGCAGAGAACAGTCTATGAGCAATACAAATGCTATAGACAGTCTACAGAGAATCTAGAGATTTATAACCATACACTTTAGACTATAGACTTCTGTCTTTAGACAGTTTATAGACTATGAATAGACAAAAAGAAATATCTAAAGGAAGGCAACAGAGTCTATAACAAGTCTCTAAACAGTCTATCGACCATTTTTGTGAGGGAGAAGAAGGCTCATTGGCGGTCAATGGAATTCATCTTTAAGCAGCGCGAAACACAGGACAAGAGGAAGAAACATGAGACGACACGAGCGCTTTTCTAACTGTTAAACAGTTAGACAAGTTAGAAAAGCGCTCGTGTCGTCTCATGTTTCTTCCTCTTGTCCTGTGTTTCGCGCTGCTTAAATAAAGATGAATACATTCCAACTCGCTCAGTTTTCTGTTCTGGTCAATGGAAGACTGCTTTGATCTGCTGTAGACGTGGTTAGCGTAATGAGGGTGATGGTGGTAATTGTAGTGATGCCAGACATTTTCGGCCCCGCAATGAGTCAGCTCCCCTTCCGGTTGTCTGCAGGTGGCCCGCGTGGTGCGCGGCCAGCACCGACACGTGGGCGTGCCCTCGCTCTCTTCGCCGGGCCTGAGCAGCGTGGTGTTCCTGTCTCCGCTGGGCGCCCGGCTGCGCATCAGCGCCCAGTGCGTCAAGTTCAAGGAGAACCGGCAGCGTGTGGTGGCCATCGGGCCGCGGCTCGCCATCCCCGAGGGCTACCGGGGCTGGTTCGAGATCCTCTCGGAGGACGGCCGCGCGTCGCGCTGCTTCGAGAGCGTCGCCGAGCTGCTGCGCCGCTCCCCCGACACCTGCCTGGTGCGCGAGCCCGTCAAGGCGCACCTGGCGCACCCCGACGACCCGGAGACGGTGACCGACAAGACGAGGACGCTGCACGTGGGAGAGACTCTGGTCGTTGTCCGAGAGGTGGGTGAGGTCGCCTGGTATATGGACCTCCTTCGCACTCACCCCGCGTCTGTTCGAAGCTGACGCGTGCGGCGTGGGAGCCTATACCACAGATGGCGCTACCGGTACCACTCTGTGAAAGCTTGCTGTTTTGGCCCGCGGTCGCCGCAGACGATGGAGAGTTTCGATTAATTCTTTACGAATTATGCAAGTACCCACCCAAACGTAATATAAAACAAAACTCAGTTTGAGCGGCGCACGTCCCTGCCACCGCTGGCAGGTGGCGTGTTACGCTGCTAGACACCCTCCGCGATCTTCCCCTGACAGCCACCTTCCAGGTGGCGCTTCGCTCCGCTACTGGGACAACCGGTAACGTCGACAACGCCGACGAAGACGACGTCGACTAGGACTAGGACGCGGAACGAAGGAACGGGCGCATTAGCGCTGCGCTCTAAAACAAGAAAAGGTCATTAGTGATTATGGGCGCTAGCTGCCATGCGATAATGATTTTGCACTATGGTGCCATCCGCGCGGGAAACCCGTAGCGCTCTCTCATGGCTACAGTATGCATTGAAATAAGCAGAAACAGTGGCGCTGTGGCACCAGAAAATATCTGTTACGTCGCCTGGTGTGCTGACATGACGCTTCCAATCTTTGATTGCCTAAATCTCGCCACACAGCTTTCCACTCTACTTATCCAGAAGAGCAAATCTGCTACTGATTAAGTGCCTTCGGAGGGGCATTGGCTGTTGAGAGACGCGAGTGCCGACACCTTACCTCCAACTAACCTCCTGGGCTTAACCATTTTCCGCAGCACAACTCGCCGATGGTAAAGGCCCCCCTGGCCCGTCTTCGGTCGTCGGCGCCGCAAGGCCGCTTCCTGCGCTGCCTGACGTCGGCCGGCGAGACGGTCTACATGGCCGCCGAGTCGCGCGGCAAGTTCTCGCCCATCGCCAAGGAAGGGAACATCTCGGGCGTGCACTCGGTCAAGACGCTGCTCTGCAAGCGCTTCCCGCTCATGGTCCGCCTGGTGCACGGTCGCCCGGCGCCCTCGGGTCTCAAGACCTCGGAGCTCAGGCTGTACGGCGTGGAGCGCGAGGAATGCGTACTGGCGCTGCCGCTGGTCAAGGACGCGCCCGCACTGGCACTACCGGAGTCGGCGCCGCTGCGTCTCCAGCCGCCCAAGAACGCCGAGGCCCTGGTTCTGATGCCCGAGTACACGAGGCTTACCGAGAAGTAAGGCCTGTGCACCGACTTGAGGCTAAGGATTGTTTCGTACGATGTCCTTACTATAGCTGCGACTAAAAGATGCGTGCTTTTCGGGTAGAACTGCAGGAAGGCTGTAGCGCTAAAAAGGCACACGCGAGCAGTAAAAGAAACGCGGAACGAGCATTTCCTTTACACTCTTAGTGAGTGCCTGCCTCGTCACGCTAGAATGTTTTTCCTAAGTAATCGTGAACTATAGCCAAAGAAGTGTTTCTCATGCAGAATGCAGAACTGTTTGTCTTTCATTTTATCAGATTCAATGGCGGATGAGTGCTGAGCCACTAGAACAGACAGCCAGAAACTAGAGGTTGCATCATAGGACAGTGCTGAAATGAATCATAGAAGTAGAAATAAAATTCTTTCTGTTTACATGTAAACTTATCTCAGGCGAAAGCAGAATCTGTAGCGCCTCTTACATGGCCTTTCTCTTTACGTTAAATTGATATTTATGGCTGTGTCTACTGTAATACAGCAAACATTTCAGGTAATTATCGTTGTTAGTCGCTAAGAATCTTTTACTGAGTTCTGATTCATTAAGTCTAGCAGTGAAAAGCAGTGCCTTGCTTCTGTGCATAATACGTGTCGGCAGGCATTTGCTACAAAACTGTTTTTGTCGACAGGTGCAAGAGACTACAGGACCGCATCGACGCCATCGAGGTACTGGAGACGACACGGAGCAGCAGCGACTTCTTCTCGTCCAAGACACCACCACAGAGAAGCGTTTCCGAACCCAGTGGCAAGCCGCCGCCGCAGAGCCCAACCGAGACTACCGTTGTGCCAAGCACAACCGTAGAAAGGGCCCAGTCTACTCCTGCTCCAGACGACTACCGGTACGAAGAGATCGATCAGATCTACGACTACGTCCGCGGATTCGCTCCTCTCCCTGAGAAGATCAAGACCGAGCTGATACAGGGCGTCGGTGAGGGCAACGGGGACTGCGATAAGTCGCCCTCGTCGCCACCGGCGGGTCCCGTGTCTTCGGTGCCTGTGCGGGACAGGCCCTTACCGCCCCCTATAGAGACCATCCCTGCCAGACGGTACTCCCTAGCCACCGATCCTGGACCGAACACTCCAGCAGCAGCCGCAGTCGTGAAGTCACCGACGAGAGCCAAGGACACAGACTCTCATGTCTACGAGGCCGTCATGAGGCGTTCGGACGAGCCCAAGTCAAAGGGCGGCAGCGTCGCTCCGACGTGCCGATCGGGAGTGCCGAGGTCCAGTGTGCCCAGGCCACCGAACAACAAGCTTTTCGTCAAGAGCTCACACCCGGTCCGTAATGGAAGCGCCAAGCCACGAATGTTCCGCAACGCTGGGCGGATTCCCGTCCCCACCGTTAAGGATGCCTCGGTACACCACCCGCATCTGCACCACCACCAGCACCACCCGCCCTGCCCGGCACACCACCACTGTCCCAACGGTGTCGTCGGCAGCGTAAACTCCTCCGCGGTACCAACTTCCGTAGTCTTCCAGAAGGCGTCCAGGGCCAGGACGTGCCGAGGCGCCAAGCCCGTCAACGGCACGATCACGACGTCGCCGCTGTTCAACATCCGGTACAAGTCGCTCACCAACCTAGCCGTCGACTTCAACGACACGCTGGACTCGAGTAACTCGGGTGGAGGTGTGTCCTCCGGTGGTTCCAAGGGGTCCGGGTCCAAGGGTTCCGGTTCCAAGGGTTCCAAGCACGACCGCTCTGTTTCGGTGCCGCCTCACAAGATGTCGCGACCCAAGTCGTTGAGCAATCTCTTCTGGGACGTGGAAGCCAACAACAGGTACAACCTTCTCCTCCACAACGACCACAAGGCGAACCAGTTCATCTATGCCGACCTGCCAGCCAAGATTGTGGCCGCGGCCGAGCGCTCGGGCAAGAAAGTTGGGACGCTGTACCTGTGAAACGCGCGTCATGTGCGGTGGCTGCGTGCCGTTCTCGTCCTCTTTGCCCGCTCTCTAAATTTGTACATAAGTCTAACTGCCAATAGGAGGCGGGCGTTGCTCTGCTTGGGACGGAAGGCTTTCTTCTTGTTTCTTTTTTCACTGTTAAGTCGTGACGCGGTACACTGCTCTGCGGAATGCCTTGTCTTGAATCTGTTCGAAGCGCCCGGTTGTCTTCTTGCCATATGCGCTGTTCTCGACTCACTCTTGTGTCCAAAATACTCCAAGCTGCCATTGCTGCCATATTTAAAATGTCAAAAGTTCCTGTCCTTGTGATTCCTACACGCAAAAGACAAGTTTCCGGTAACAGCAACGCTGAGCGTTTGGAAGTTCGTTGTGACAGTGACAACAATGTAATGAAATTGGAATCGCTACGCGTGCTAATGACATCATCGCATCGCAGATGGCTACAAGATAGTATTGTGTGACCTGACAGATAAACAGGAAAGTAGGCAGGGAAGAGAAATGTCTACTATATGTTTGTTCTTATTTTCCTGCCTTGCTTAATCCACCGGTGTGCAGCTATTCTGTATTTTTTTTGTGTGTGTATGTCCAATGTTAAAATTTCATGGCCGAAATTAATAGAGCTCGATCCACAGGACAGCTGACATGCTAATCACAAGTCGCTCTTACTTTTTGTATTGCACCTCTGGAAACAGTGTGTGAGGTGTATTTACTGAGTCAACACATTATAAGCTGCCTTTTTTTCTTTGTCGTCAAAAATAAGTTCGTAAACGTTGCATTGGTGAGAGGACAGCAGGACAATGTGTGCAGGGTTCCTCAGTCGGAGTGTTCCGCCCATAAGTGTTCCGGTGACCTGATGGCCGTGAAAACGCCGACGCTCTGCGCTTAAATTAGTCACTCAGAGTAGCTCAAACTACTCCGACGCGCTGTACTTGACGGTGTTTAAGAACTTGTCATTGATAATGACGATGATGATGTATCTTCTGGTCGTGCCTCAAAGCGGAGGCGAAGTTTTGGCTGTGTGCTCCTTAGATTCGCATGCGTCGGCGACTCGGAGCAAATGCTTGAGGGGGACATTTTTGTTAGTGAGATGCCGGCTTCTGCGAAAGAACTGTCGAACTGTGCCTACTCAAATCTCTCGACGTGGCTGTGCTTGTTTTGCTAACTAGAAGTGACAGGACACTGACGGCTCATCTGTGCACTCTCTTTGAAGAGGACAAGACTCTTGTGTGGTTGGACGTGCCGTGACATGGCTGTGACCGTAGTGTCCGCGACGGGACAGTCGATGCGGTGCTATTATTCTCCGCATGCTGTCTGAACTCATTTCGGTTAAATTCGGTGCATAGTGCGGCGTTGATAACTGCAGCGCGGGGCCTTGTGGACGGTGGCGTTTTCTGCACAAAGCGTTAGTCTTACTCCCCGCCAAATTTTATGCAATAGTCACTTATGTTTTTGCGTGCACATTTCTCTTCACACCAACACAGTAAAACTTCGTCAGCTTAATCCGGCAGGCGTACTTGGTGGCGTCGCATTTCCTATGCTTTTGCAGCAAGGCCTGTGGAATCAGGATAGGCTCCTTGCTGTTGTGACGTCAAGGATTCCCAATGTGTGGGGACGAATTTATTTCGGTTATTTTTTTTTGCATTGAGATATTGAATAGGTAAATCTTTTAGTGTCACAGTTTTGTACTTATTCTCAAATAATACTTAGTCACAAATAATGCAAGTAGGACATAGCCAGCTTTGAGTTCCAGGCCACGTTGCCGTCCCTAGGCCTCGTAATCTTACCTGTTTTCCATATGGTGCATAAATCGTTCTTTGAGGGCACAGCAGTTTGCATATTTCTGATGTTTGCTCGTCATGGTCGTTAAGCACTACAACAGCTGTGCATTTTCGCATTCCTTTCAATAATGACGTTCTAGCACAAAACTTCCTGCAGAACGCATTGACGTCACCGTACAGACTTGCTTTTAGGGACCGGTTTGTGTACCTGTGGCTAAGCAGTTTGTAAACGCTCGCCAATACCTGCTGTTCTTTTTTTCTTCGCATCGTGCACACTAGATCTCCAGTACTCGTCACTCAGAGAGTCAATGAAGAAGCGGCACGCCTATACTGCCCTCGCGTTAATTCCAGCAAATGGGACCCTATTATGTTTTAGCCAAAAGCGCGTCCTACTAGCAGCAGTCTCAAATTTGAGAAATGCGAGTTCGAGTTGCATTTATTGAACAAAATACTACGCCTTGATGTGTCAGAATATTTTAGATATAAAATACAAAAAAAATGGGGGCCTCCAATAAGGACCAGTGTTGTAAAAGTCGTGCGGGATTCTTAAAAACGCGTTTTTCTTTAATTTGCCTCCCGTTTTATTGCAGATTGCTTAATTGTTTGTTCGGTCTTGTTTTGTTTGTTGGTCGTCTTCGTCTCGCACCTCCTTCGAGCTTCGGACGCGTAAGCGGTTCCCGAGTTACACCACTAACTCTGTTTTTTTTTTGTGTGTGTGTGCATAAGGTGTATACATGAACTCGCTAACGCAGACGAATGTTTGGCTTAAGACCGGACACAAAGCTTTCACTCGCAGAAACGAGGCTCTAATACGGAGAACAAACAGTCTGCTTTGTGATATTTTCCTGTTAAATAACCGACAGTTCACGCTGTTGTGGCCACACAGCTGGCATTCTGGCAATCGACGAGCGCAATTGGCGCGATAGCATTGTCCTGTAAGTGGAGGGTGAAGACGCACATTCACAATGTGGATTGATCGATTACCTAAAGAAGTGATTGATCTTGCAGTAACGTTGCTCACTTCTTGTTCCCGTTCGCTTACGTTACTTTAGTAGCCCTTTGTGCATTCGCAGAAGATTGACGAAACGGGACCAGCGTCGATAGTTGAGAGAAAACTGACCCAAACCAACTATCTCAAGAACCCAACCAGACGGACTTCCGTCGAAGATGTTTTCGTTCAGGGTCAGCATCCCTATCTGTAATTCGCGCTGTTGCTAAACTTGTTATCAATCAAATGAAAACACTGAGGCTATCTCAGAAAAGTGACTGCGCCGCGATAATGCTGCTTTCGGTTGGTTTGTTAAAGTGGCTACTTGATTTACATTGCTCTTTCCGCGATAAAAATGGGCCTTTTACACTAAACTAGCGTTTCGAGGTTCATTGGTCCTTGTATCTAGCCAACAGATAGATAAGGTAGGAATCGTTCTAGATTTGAGTATCATTAGTCAAGTTAAATAACACTGCAATGTGGAAGCATTGACTCTTAATAGATTTCAACCTTTTAAACGGCCTCGAATTTTAAAATTTATTAGTCTATGTAGGCATCGGTTAGTACATACAGCCTCCAGTTTTGGATGAGCTGAACAGCTTTACTTGTTTGCTGCGCAAATTCGTATTGGCTTGTTGGTTGTAGTTTAAAAGAGCGTTTCACATAGTTACCAGCTGGCAAATGGCCGTACTTGAAAACGAGGGATTCCGGGAACCAATCCTTCGTTGTAACGAGTATTCAAACGTGATTCAATCTGTTCCTAGTGAAGATAACGCGACGGTTTGAATGACTGCCTGGCGCTCACCAAAACCTCGTTTTTAACTCGACGACGTTGGCCGACTCGACACTCCAGCCAGTGTTATGTCTGTCCAGCATCCGCTTCGTGCGGCCACGTGACTTGCCCATCTGCTTACAGCGTCGTGCTTCACGCCGCTGCCCCTCGAGTGCACTGCGCCTCGTCTCCCTTGTGCCATGGCGCTGCGTTGTCGACGTGAAATGCGGCCGACGGAATGCTTGCTACCTGTGCCGCACGTGTAACTGACTCATTGTGTTTTTTCTTCGTCCTAGTGTATAGTAAAGAACAAAAAAATGGTGAATAAATTGTTTAAAACAGCGCACCCCTGTGTGTCCTTCGCAGTTGTTCAAACTGGAAGAGGGTGGCCCTGAGCCGTTGAGTCAACATAATACAAAAGGTCTGATCAGTGTCTGGCACCTCACATCCGTATCACTCACTATTCGAGCATCCACCTCCTATGATGGAGGGGCGGAGTTCGTTCCCCAGTGCCAGCCGGTATCCACCTGGTATCCACTATGGTATCGACCGGTGGATACCATGGTACAAGGGGATACCAGGGTTCTCCTGGTCTGTGCTGGGCAACTCTGGGGTAAAATGCTTGGCAGAAGTGTCTTTGACCCAAGTTCGTGTAGGCAAAAAACAAATTGTACCACGCCGCTCTTTTGCGAAACCTGCCATTGTGCCGTCAAAATTCGTCAGCATCATCATTGCATCTATATCAACGAGGTTTCTGTCATTTTTGAACTAGAATGCAGTTTAGAACTCTATTTGTGGGTGGTGGCTTTGAGCAGAGCCATGAAGAATTAAGGTAGACGTCTAGAGCGGAACAAAAGATATGCAAAGAAAAAAAAAAGAGATTATGAACTATCCGGGACTCTATACTGCTTTTTGCTGCGGAAGTTAGGAAGTCATGTTTGTAAAACTTACGCATTATAAATAAAGGTGGAATTCGGCAGGGTGCGAGGTGTGCTGGAGGAACTATAACATTTGTTCATGCATCTTTGTTTTGCTCACGTTGCTCATGCTGAATCAGTGAGACGATCGTCGGTAGCGGACGACCCAAGCCATGTAGCCACAAGGTAATTTCTCTCAGAGTAAATGTGATGATGTAGAAAAGAGGATATCCAGCTTCGATGATGTGCTTTTCTAGACTCGCGAAAGCGCACATGGTAACATACTGCTTGTTGCATTTCTGTTTGGCGTGAACCCGATCGTCTTATGAACGAGTTTGCTCAGTGTCACCTACCTCAATTTTTCTGAATATTAAAGAAAGAAAAATCAAAAAAGTTTTTTTTTAATCCGGCATGCTCTAGATGCATTTGTGCTGACCGAAGACTCCTAATAGAGAGAAACGTTTTCCCAACATTTCTGTCATCGCTAATTGCACAGAGAAGGTAGCAAACCATCGGAAATCTCCCGCCGTGGCTATGTGACATTTCAACACAAACCAACCACAACACACGAGCAGAGAGTATAAAAGGGTAAAGCACATGCAAGCACTGACTAGGAGGTACCCAGTCATGGCCGACCAGAGCGTTTAAAGAAATGGTCTGATTGAAGACAAATTGTTATTTGTCTTTCGTACACCGGCTCCCTTAACTTGTAGCCCTCAGCGCGCGCCAATTTAGTGCATGTATTTTGCGTCCAGCTCCTTCCAGCCGGTGTGCCACCTGCGCACTATGAACGTCCACAGGCACTAGTCACTGTGAGGATGAGAGCTCAGTCAAGCCGTTCCTTACGAACAAGTTTTGTTATCTTTCCATCAGCTTTCAACAACCATCCACGCGTTTTCAGAACCAAGGTGAAGCTTCGAAGTCTGGCAGCGCAGAGGTGCTCAAGAACTTGCTGGCTCTGTAATCTCCTGATTACCAGCTGCGGCAGGAGCAGCAGCAGCAGCAGCAATTACAGCAAAAACAACAGGGCACACCTCGCGGCGAGGAGGTAGTAATAATCGCCGTTGCATACTGCACTCCTTCCGAGTCCCCGTTGTTCTACGGTCGCTGCCGTTCCCTACGCCTCGCTAATTATCCAAAACAACTCTCTTGTCTTTGCTGGCTGCCCGCCGCAGGCAGCCCTTTCGCAGGAAACGACCCAAACCGCCCAGCCGGAGACTGCGCTCCACTGCGAGCTGTGCCACAGGGCTGCACGCACTAGGCTGTCTGCCCTGTGGCAGCCGTGACGAATCCGACCGCACGAGCGACCGGCAGACCCGCGCGGCTGAGTGATTTGGTCGCGGTAAACGTCTGCCTCGGGCCACTTTAGTGCGCTGCCAAGAACAAACATGCAGTTCTTCGGAGGAACACACACGAGACAGGAGGGTGACCATTCTCTTTGACGGGGCTGGCTAGCCTGAGAGGACCGACAGGTTATGTCGCCGGAGGAACCGGAACGATAAAGGTGGTAATGTAAAGACGGAAATGATTCAGCGCGTGGTTTCCGCCCTGAGGCAATACAGACTCCGAAGGTTTTTGGTGTGTGCAGGATGCTGGTTATACAAGATGTTTGTAGTAGTTAAAGTGAGGCATGCGATACGAAGAGAGTGTAACCGATGACCACTTGGGGTAACGGACTGGATTTCCACGAGAAGGCAAGCGCAGCAAGGTTACCGGTTGCTCGGTGGCTCGTTCGACTGCTAATCCTGAGATGCGGATTCTCTCGTGGCCACAGCGCCCGAAATTAGATGGAGGCGAAGCAAAAAAAGAAACAAACGCCCCGTGACGCACGCCAGCGCACGTTATAGAACTCCAGGCCGCCTAAATTAATCCGGAGCTCTCCACTACGGCAGCATCTTTCATGGCTTTAGTGTCACTTCGGGTGTTTGAAACACTACAACAATTCCAGTAAGGTATCAAGGTTGTAGCGTGTGTCTCGCGGGGGTGATGATATTGGTAAGCTTGTGGGTATAGGAGTGCGGCAGTTGGTATGTACATGACTTGGTTATCTGGAGGTCGTTGGGGAGGCCTTATCATGCAGTCTACGTAACTGGGTTGATGATGATGATGATGATGATGATGATGATGATGATGATGATGATGATGATGATGATGATAGTAGTAGTAAAGTGTTCGATCGACGGGAACTTTTCGCCGAAAACTGCACTCACTCACGAAGCCCTTAGCCGAAGTGGACGTTACGGACATCATCAAGATATGATACTGAATCTTAGCTTGTATTCCGTCATAAGTGACCACTGCATCTTGAGTCTCTCAAGTGAACAAGGTCCCGTTAGGGCTCCGAAACGTCCTCTTCGCCGCCTGTCTTCGTCACTGATTGCAACTTCTGTTCCTTCTGAGGTTTTGAGTATCGTCGGTATTGCATCGTTGTAGCGACGGAAACGACACGACAGTAGACAACAGACGACGAGGTCGGGACGTAATTGAAACTGTTTGTTCTTCAAGGGCAGTTGGCAACAAGCGTGCACGGCGTTTGTCGGAGCTCAGAATCACGCCTGGTCTCGGCTTCACTCAGTTTAAAGGAACCAAGGAAATTTCGAGATAACCAGACGTAACAGCGGCAATTGTCTCGAACATCATGAAAACAGCTTGGGGTGGCGTACGATTTCTCTGCAGATGTATGGTCCCTTTTCGCCTAGCAAACAAAGTAATAAGGCCCCATGCCTCCGGTGAGAAAAAACAAAGAACAAGAAACAACGCCTGGAGGCAATGCCGTCCAGGACACCTAATAATAATAATTGGTTTGGGGGGAAAGGAAATGGCGCAGTATCTGTCTCATATATCGTTGGACACCTGAACCGCGCCGTAAGGGAAGGGTAAAGGAGGGAGTGAAAGAAGAAAGGAAGAGAGAGGTGTCGTAGTGGAGGGCTCCGGAATAATTTCGACCACCTGGGGATCTTTAACGTGCACTGACATAGCACAGCACACGGACGCCTCAGCGTTTTTCCTCCATAAAAACGCTGCCGCCGCGGTCGGGTTCGAACCCGGGAACTCCGGATCAGTAGTCGAGCGCCCTAACCACTGAGCCACCGCGGCGGGAACCTTCCGGTTTGATAATTGTAGTGCGCCCAAGTGCCAGAGTTAGGCTATGATTTCTTTTTTGTGCTCATTTTGGAGAGGGACGTTTGATTGTCAAGTCGATCGTGCTTCGTCTTTGGAGAAAGGACGGTCCAACAGCTGCGGCTACTTTTTCGTTTTTCGCTCGAAGATTTCTAGCGCTCAAAGCATGGTGCAACGTTTGGAGACATCAAATCACAGTTTAATCACCGGTTACTCCTGTGCATGGCTTCCATACTCGCTATATAATCCTTAAACATGGCTTTTACTGCATAGCGAAAAGTCTCGGTTTATTAAGTTCACTTCGTGTCCAACGTTCTCAGACAATAATTTTGAAAATTATGTCAAGGCGTTTATTTGAAGCACAGGTCGGTTGGTCTTGGTTGACCGGCGACACGACGGGCACACTCACAGGCGTCGTTCGAAAAACCCAGCTGCACTTCGTCTGCTTCTTCGTTGTTCCGCTTGAACTCGTCCGCTTCTTCGCTGCGCTGCGCCTGTCGGTCCCATTACAATTACAAAATTGCAAGATGCTGTTATGGAAATGCTAAAGGTAATGGTCAATTATTCTGATATGAAGCGAAGTCTTTCTTTCAAAGCATTTTCATCAACCGCATCGAAGAGTTAAGACGGCCACATATAGAACCATCGACTACTGATCCGTATTTCCCGGGTTCGAACCCGACCGCGGCGGCTGCGTTTTTATGGAGGAAAAACGCTAAGGCGCCCGTGTGCTGTGCGATGTCAGTGCACGTTAAAGATCCCCAGGTGGTCGAAATTATTCCGGAGCCCTCTACTACGACACCTCTTTCTTCCTTTCTTCTTTCACTCCCTCCTTTATCCCTTCCCTTATGGCGCGGTTCAGGTGTCCAAAGATATATGAGACAGATACTGCGCCATTTCCTTTCCCCAAAAAACCAATTATTATTATATATAGAACCAATGGGGAACGCTTTGGACGATAGCAAAAAAGTTATTAGAAAAAAAAATTCAACACTACCGTCGGGTGATCTGCGGATATATTGATTGTCATAGGGAAATCCTACATTACAAGAAAAATTGCTTTCGTAAACGGTTTCCTGCTCAAAAATACTTTTGTACACAATTGTCGGGTATGATTCTTGTTTAGACCCTCACTGACATGACGCGATGTATGAACACGTGTTAAATTATATTGGTTCTTTTTCTCTTACGTCATCGGGAAAGCAGCCTACGTGTACATCTTTGTCTGCGAAAATAAAGCAGTTCTGCGGTTGCCGTCGAACAGGCTCCGTCACCCTGCCCGCCGCTACAACACTCCCATATGCGGATAAATAAATATACCTACGCACAATATGCGCGGCATGTCGACTGGTGGTGCTCAGTAATAAAATCTCAACCCCCCTCCCCCCCCTCCGTGTCCTGCAGTGCGCGCGGAAGGCGTGCTGCGCGGGAGGGGCCGGCGGTCGCTCCAGAACCGCTTCTCTAATTCGTGGCTGCGTGCCAGTCCAGTCTGCGTCCTTCCTGCAATTCCTTAACAGCGCGAGCGCTCGGTGACCGTGACGAAATGGCGACGGCACACAGTCAAAGACGACGGGAAGGGGGGGGGGGGGGGGGAGGGGGGGGGTTGCTTGGCGGCGACTGCGCGGTCGCTAATGCCTACATGGCGCCCATAGCGGCACAGCGCATTGCGCCTAGCTTTCTTTCCGGCCAGCTGTCTCTGCTTGCAACACCGTGTGAACCGCCCTTGCCGCGAACGTGGCAAGGTCGCGATGCGCGTGGGCAGAGCCACCCGAGACGCAGACTTGGGCGCGTTTTAACTTTTTATCAGCGTTGTTTTCTCGCGGTCGACTTATGTGTTCGGCCCTTCGGAGGGCGGCCCGACTGGCTGAAGATTCAAAGATAATGCCGCTGGCTGGAGGTGCCCCGCAGCGCGTTTATTACGACGATGGCTGCATGGGGAACTTTCTCCCGGCTTGGCGGCGTCGGCGTAGTGTGTCGTAACTGAAAAGTCTATTTTTGTTGTGCTTTTCAATGAAAATGGATGCTTGCCATGAAGTTGACAGCGTCAGTAGACGTCTAGAGGGCAGCGATGGACAAAACAAAGACGAGATAAAAAAAAGGACTATTTTAGTGATGGGTCATGGAAACGGAGAACAGAAAGTTGCTCGTCAGCGCAGAAAAAGAAAATAAACGAAGAGTAACCTTGTAAACTTCAGGTGACGTTTCAGGCGTTGGAGACTGCTAGGTTCGAGACGTGCGGAGGACATCCCGAGGAATACCGTTCACCTCTTACACTTAGCTCTGATTTAACAGAGCTTGCTGCTGACATTATCCCTTTTCCGCGTTCTCATCTCTATATAGCCTTTCTTTTATTTTTCGCGGTGATTTTGCGGATGTCAGGTGGCATTTTAACCTTGTGTAAAGTGCAAACCTCATGCCAATGCAACTTAATTTTACATTACAGATATTCATTATTAAACTAGTCAGTTAGCTAGTTTAGTTTTAAGGGAGTTTAACGTTCCAAAGCGACTCAGGCTATGAGAGACATAGCAGTGGAGGGCTCCGGATAACATTTACCACCTGGGGTTCTTTAACGTGCACACACATCGCACAGTACACGGGCCTCTAGAATTTCGCCTCCATCGAATTGCGACTGCCGTGGCCGGGATCGAACCCGCATCTTTCGAGTCTGCGGCCGAGTACCGTAACCACTGGGCCATCGCTGTGACCCATTATTAAACTGAAGAGCGGCACTTTAAACTGAATTCCTTTGCCCTGCGATGCATTCCGGCCACAGAAGTGTTGGGCAACGAATGCCCATTTAGCATGAAAACTTCCTTTGTATAGTGGGAAAAAGTATGTCGCACTGACCACGATGGGGTAAGAGAAAACGTTAGTGCAGTTCAGTGTAACTCACATGGTTGCATGGAGAGGTGAGGAACAATTAATGCACAGTGCAAGCGCAGCACAAAAACTCCACACAAACTTCGTGATGCTTAGCGGAGTACCAGCGGCACCACCGCCTCATCGGAGACGCTTTTGACAAAGCAGTCCTAGCCTTTGGGGCGGACCACGTTAGCAACGCCTTTCAGCGCTGTAACGCTCCGACATTCGTTCTTTTGAAGCGAAAAGCTTCCATATGCTATGTAAAGCAGTCTTCGGGTAGGCAGCACAAAGACCTTGAACGGCCTTCAGCCCAACCAAGGGTACCAGTGTATGACCCTACGTGATACTGTCATGGTGTCGAACCCTTGACCACTGACCTCGACCCATGACCTTTAGTTGACCTCTGACCTTTGACATTTGTCATTGGGCAACCTTCCGGTTGATCTTTGACCTTGAACATCCGATGGGGTGATGTGAAGCCACGTGATCAGTAACCATGTGTGCAGAAGCTTTTCACTGAATTCCAGGGTTAGCCAAATTAAGACACTGCCATTTTTTTCTATTGGTATCATTTATCAAAATCAATAAACCTGTCTAAGGCTTTCCGTAACGGAAAGCAGCTACCGCAGAGGTATCAGCATTACAGGACGCGTCTTGAGGACGCTCAGTGGCTGGGGGCACTGTGCCTGCGAATCAGGCATCCGGTCATCCGGTGTACTTCTCAGCTTTGCTAAATCTCTGTATTGACAATGCCTCCCTACGCGGAAGGCCTGCCGCTTGATAAGCTGGCGGGCAAGCATGAACTTTAACTGCAAAAAGTCGACGGCTTCAGCTCCATGAAACGCTGTGTGTTGAATTATTTGGCTATCGCAGCTTGAAGAAGAGAGTAAAAAATTCGATGACAGCTCTCTTTGAGCGCCTGTCTACAGGACGCGTATTTCATTTCATTTCTGATCAAAGCGGTCGACACGACCCATGGGAACGGACATATTTTTTGACTGCCACATTCTTTGACTTGGACGACGATGAATCGTCGTCCTTGTTAGCTTTCTCACTACCATAGTTGACAGGCATTGCACCCTTCGCCTGAGGCGCTATTTCCGCGTTTAAGAGCATTGAAAATTGATTTTTTGAGAAAGATAATGGCGAAGTATCTTCCCACATATCGGCGGACACCTGAACCGCACCGTAAGGGAAGGGATAAAGGAGGGGCTGAAAGAAAAAAGGAGGAAAGAGGGGCCGTAGTGGAGGGCTCCGGAATAATTTCGACCACCTGGAGATCTTTAGTGTGCACTGACATCGCACAGCAGACGGGCGCCTTAGGGTTTCGCCTTCATCGAAACACGGCCGCCGCGGTCGGGTTCGGATCGGGTACTCCGGATCAGTAGCATCTTGTTTGGTATTAGATGTAGAAAATACGAGTTACAATCACTGGACAAATCCAGATAAAAACGACGTTTCGCAACCCGCGCGCCAATGACTTATAATGCCTATAATGCCTGCGCCATGTTCAGCAACTTCGGACAAAAGTTTTGAATATTGAAAAATTGTTGGATACTTTTGCGGTAATATTAAAGGTGATGTTCTATTTTCCTATATGTGGCAAAATCTTTTCTTTTTAAACGTTTCCATCGGACGCATCAAATAGTTAAGACCCCCCTGGAAACCAATGGGGAGCGCTTTTGACGATAGCAAAAACGTTAATAGAAAAAAAATTCAAGACTGCTGTCGGGACGAGTGAATGATGATGATAGTGATAGTGATGATTGTTATCATCATGATGATCCCTTGGAAAAAAGTGAGCGTTGTGCCCGGCGAAGAGTTAACGGATTTAGGGTTCTGGTGATGTCTAATACTACTTTAATTCTTTGATTCCATGCATAGACTGCGGAGCACCGGTGGCTTAGTGCATCCCCGCTGGTTTAGACCGCAGGGAAGAGCGATGTGCTCTTCAGAAAGGAAGTATTGCAAGCCTTGATTTAAATGCGACGCGTTTAAGCCGCATCAGTCAGTAAAACATTGTTACCACATGCGAGACCAAACCTAATGAACACCACTAGAACATCGACAGAAATTTGTGCCCACCCGTTTTCTTTAGTAATGCATGAAACGTGATTTGGGGTAGATTCTGCCCCGCCGCGGTGGCTCAGTGGTTAGAGCGCTCGACTACTGATCCGGAGTTCCCGGGTTCGAACCCGACCGCGGCGGCTGCGTTTTTATGGAGGAAAAACGCTAAGGCGCCCGTGTGCTGTGCGATGTCAGTGCACGTTAAAGATCCCCAGGTGGTCGAAATTATTCCGGAGCCCTCCACTACGCCACCTATTCTTCCTTTCTTCTTTCACTCCCTCCTATATCCCTTCCCTTACGGGCGCGGTTCAGGTGTCCAAAGATATATGAGACAGATACTGCGCCATTTCCTTTCCCCAAAAAACCAATTATTATTATTATTATTCTGACTTTCCCGTATCCTTTCTTTTCGACTTTCGCTTATTTTACCCATCCGTCCACCCTTGTCTCCGTCCACCAAGATGCACTGCTGATTGTCCTGCTCATCCTGTGCACAGCTGTGCGGATGCAGAATGTCGTGGAAAGGGCCGACGCTCCACGTATGCGAGTACAGCTGGAGGTGGAGTACTTACGGGCTTCAGTGCGGGCCACATGACCAATTCAGGCCTGATGTTTCCTCAAGCATAGAGTGAAGCACCTGTGTAGATGATAGCGCCGCAGAATACAGGCACCTCAATGCGAACTCCGCTAAAACAAGAGCCGAGGATAGGAAGATACAGCATGATGGAATACCCTGCTGCCTTTTATGATGTATATTAAAGGGGTAGAGACCCAAAATTCAAACGGCAACAAAAGATGTGATTTGTTTCACGGACGTAAGGAGATGCCATCTGGCAAGTTTCGGTTGCTGGCGTTGAGTGTAACATATTTTGAATGCCGTCCGAAAAGCCATTCGGCATTTCCAGCCGACCCGCTGCGGTGGCTCAGTGGTTAGGCGCTCGGCTACTGATCCGGAGTTCCCGGGTTCGAACCCGACCGCGGAGGCTGCGTTTTTATGGAGGAAAAACGCTAAGGCGCCCATGTGCTGTGCGATGTCTGTGCACGTTAAAGATTCCCTAGTAGTCGAAATTATTCCGAAGCCCTTCACTACGGCATCTCTCTCTTTCTCTCTTCCTTTCTTCTTTCACACCCTCCTTTATTCCTTCCCTTACGGCGCGGTTCAGGTGACCAACGATAAATGAGACAGATACTGCGGCATTTACTTTCCCCTAAAACCAATTATTATTATTATTATCATTTCCACCCACATCGAGTGACATTAAGGTGCACTTGCCATAATAATTGCGACATCAACGAAGTCAGTAGTTGTTCTCAGGAACAACCAGTGTTTGCCGGCGACGCCAACGTCATCATTATTATGGTAGCGCAGGTTGGCTGGTGGATCGTGGCATCAAGGTGGACTACAGTGAGGGCGCTGACCAAGACCAAAACTCCCGGTACAAAGTTGTTTGCAATTTATTATGAACGCAGGGCACTAGTGTTTCGAGCTCATTTTCATACTTACTAGGCCACTAGGCCTCTTTCTAAGAAAGAAAAAACGGACACCCAAAACCGTATGTCTGCACACCTTTCATCCAAATGAATCAGGGACTTGCCTGTAAGCTTTCCGTAATGCCCCTGAGCATTCGAATTGCATTCGACGTACACAGCATATGAAGAGAATCAGTGTATTCGTCAAAACTAAAAAAACTAGTAGTACCGGCGCAAAAGTATACGATGGCAAGATGCATTATAAAAGAACATTTTTTCTATATGTTAATGTTTTCTCATGTACTTTTTTTTTCTGTAGCGTCAACTTGGGCACTGAACTGATCCAGAGCGCAGTCACCGTGCTTGTTATAAATAACGATGTGTTCGTGGATAGATCCCTGCCGCGGTGGCTCAGTGGTTAGGGCGCTCGACTACTGATCCGGAGTTCCCGAGTTCGAACCCGACCGCGGCGGCTGCGTTTTTGTGGAAGCAAAACGCTAAGGCGCCCGTGTGCTGTGCGATGTCAGTGCACGTTAAAGATCCCCAGGTGGTCGAAATTTTTCCGGAACCCTCCGCAACGGCACCTCTTTCTTCTTTTATTCTTTCACTCCCTCCTTTATCCATTCATCTACGGCGCGGTTCAGGTGTTCAACGATATGACACAGATACTGCGCCATTCCCCCCCTCCCCCCCCCCCCCCCCAAAAAAAAAAAACAATTATTATTATTCGTGGATAGATATGCACCGTATAGCTTACCTGCCCTTATAGCTATGGTACAAGACCCTGACTGGCTCTGCAACTGCGCTCGATCTGTGTCTTAGCACAAAGCAGGAAGTGCCTAATTCGCGCGTATGAAACATTTTGCATGTGCGTCACGTGCCTGGAAATGATTTCCGTTGACTGATCCTCGACGGCGAAGATAACTACATAACGACTCCAAGCCACATTAGTGGACGCTTGCTGGCTGGAATCGTTGCTGATCGCCTTTCTTCCGTATCTTATAAAGATAATATGGCCACTCCCTTCTAGTGTGTACCCCCGGGCCTCCGGGGCGCCCATAAAAAAGAGTAAAAAAAAATCCAAAAAATCTGGCGAAACAACATTTCTTTTTTTGAATTCTTGGAGTGAAAACATTTGTCACAAATGGACGCTGTCGGCAGTTCTGCAAGAAACCTCAAGGAACTAGCAGAAGGCGGTATCATTAAGCTCCAGGGCTAAGCTGGATAAAAGAATTTTATGAAGAAAAAAGTGCCCCTGAATTGACGCCGACAGCACGCTGATTAGTTTGTTGTGTTTACTCGTCGTATTGGCGTTTTACTCCTTTCTTATTCTGTTCCCACTTCGTATTTGCCATGCTCTCCGTGCCTTAACGAGAAAAGCTACCCCTAGGGCAAAGCGACAAGGACTCTGTCATTTATTTTCAAATGATAACAAAAACTATCACTAAGTTTATGCGCGGAGAAAGAACGCCGCGATGCTTATCGGTGTGTATAATGCTGTAGATAGAGCGTGGCCTCTTTCCTTGTTGAGCCACCGCGGCCTTGGCGGCCAGCGAACGTTAGGCGTCCGACTTAGAATTGTTTTCGAAATTTCGGCCCCTCATAGTACCGAAACGTCCTCTGTGCACGCGGCAGCTTGATCACAAGGAAAACAAGTGGGCCATTTATTATTTAATTATGAAATGAGAGAAGTGTGCCCATTTGATTCAGATGGGTCCACAAATGGCGCCATGACCTTCTACAGGAGCCGCGATTCCTAAATAAGCTGTAAGCACCACCGTCAGTCGAATTCAGTCTGCGTGCACTCTAACATGTGCTTTAATAAACTTTCAGTGTGTTTTGTCACGAGTACACACACACACACACACACACACACACACACACACACACACACACACACACACACACACACACACACACACACACACACACACACACACACACACACACACACACACACACACACACACACACACACACACACACACACACACACACACACACACACACACACACACACACACACACACACACACTTGTGTGTGTGTGTGTGTAATTATGATGGAATCCAACAGTCACCGAAACCAAGGTGTGTGTGTGTTTGTACTTATGACTGAATCCAACAGTCACCGAAACCAAGGTGCATAGGGAATGTTTATGATTTGTTTTTATTAATTATTATTAATGGCTTCCGTCATAAGTTTTTCGAGAGAGCCCCTCTTTTCCCTTCATTCTTATATATATAGCAGGTGTTTTAGCGAAGTCTCAAAAATTCCTGAAAATATTGGGTTCAATACAGCAAAAAATAGGTATAGGATCACACTCTCTGCCCCGGCGGACACAATTTGACGCAAAACCCCTCTAATTGTCCTGGTAATGACAAAAACCTGTCAATTAACTTTTTAATTAGTGTTGCTGGGTGGTTAGTCCCAAATTGCAGTTTCATGCCGTAAACAAGAAGATGTCATTAGTTTCTGGAACGAAGAAAAACTCAATTTATAGAGCCCTGCAGCGCGAAGAAATCCGACGCTTTTTCCCGCAGGCGACCAAAACTGACCGCACGAGCTGCGCCAGAAGTATGCCGTAAGCGAATCGTCTGCCGGCGACGTGTCGGGATGAATGCCGCGCCCAGTTCGAAACGCGCGTGGTAACTTTCCTCTCTAGAGAACACCGGTGCTCAGCTTAGACCGCGACCGACGTTATCGTCTGCTTCGTCGCTCGGGGTAAGGAAAATTATAGCCATCGTCTGCTTCGCGGCCGTTGCTTTTGGGAACACTGATAAGCACACCCTGGCGCCCTGCCTGTCTGGGTAACTCCGGAAAGAGTTTTTCTAATTTTTTTTATTTTCGTCACTAGCTTCGTGAAAGGGATAAATGTACTCTCCTCTGACGGTGCGCAGATTACTGTTTAACATTAAATAGTGCCGGTATATCGACATGCATCCTATCATTTCTGTCAAGCATCTATTTCTTTTATGCGGTATCGTCTTGACTGCTATAATAAATGACAATGACTTCGTAGATAAAAAGATTCAAACAGAAAATATTGCAATTTTGCACTAAGGAGTTCCGTACCGGCTGGCAGAATACGCTTGCCGTGTGCTGGATAAGACACGTCCCGTGCTGTAAGAAGTGCTAGTACTTAATTGGGAAACCTTGCTCACAGATGTTTAGCACTTCCTAGTTGTACAACAAGCAGAAATGAATGAAATTTGTACCTGTTATGGATTTAGCTGGTTGCAGCCCCACTTGGAGACTCCAGAAAAGAACTTGTACATGGGATGGAAAGAAGCCATTTTCACATCACGTGTTCAAAATGCTTCCCGTCCATTGCGATGCACAGTAGGATGCGGTCTTTGATGGAATTCACAGCAGAAATGAGCGAAATGAGCATCTCTCGGGAAATATCCAAACTGATGCTGGGCTGGCTCCGCACGCGTTGACGATTTCCCTGAAACTTGCTTCTGGCCTGACAGTAACGTACGCGAGGACATCAATGTCAAAATCGTCGGTTGCGCTCCCTTGTCTCTTCCTTTTTAGAACATGAATTGATCCAGTATATTTAATCGATTAAATATCGATACGAACGTCGGACGAGTCGGCACACGACGACCAGGACGTTGGGCAACACGCAGTCTGAATGCCGGCTCCGCGTCCATTTGCGCTCTTACATAAGGCATCACAATGCTCACCTTCTCGGCAACGGAATAATCGAATAGCGCTGGCGCGGCCATTCCCGCAATTCACACAATGCGGCGTGACGCTTTGATCCTAGGCGGCAGTAGTCCACACATTCTGGAGATTTGAAACACTGGCACTGCAATGCCCTTGTCAGACGCGTACCTCCAAGACAAGCGCCTGAAATGCAAACGCCTGCGCTCTATTGGGAAACTGAAGCTAACACACGCTAACCTGCAAGAGTGGCAGATCGGGCTAGTTGGTAATTTTCCATAATGCGATACAGCGCGAATAAAGACGGGGACGAAGCGAGACAAGACACCACGGCGCTGTGGTGTCTTGTCTCGCTTCGTCCCCGTCTTTATTCGCGCTGTATCGCACGCTAACCGCAGGGACAACTGCCCGACAGCCCACTGCAGCGCACGCTCTCCTTGCCACGCTGACAAAGCTTTTCTTTTGCGGACGTGGTTCCTGATGCGAACCGATTATAAGAAAACAGGAGATCAACCTAGTGAGTGAACGCATTCATGATGACGCACACAAACGAGCCCGTCAGGAAGCCATAGCAGAAGTGGCGCGTGCGCACACACACAAAACGCCTGCAGATGCGCCCATCCGGGCTCTCAAAACCGACGTTCCCGTAACTGACGATGACTAATTTTCCTTACTCCGAGCGACGAAGCAGTCGATAACGCCTGCCGCGGGCTAAGCCGAGCGCCGAAGTTCTCTAGCGAGGAAAATTAGCCCACGCGTTTCGAATTGGGCACTGCGTTCATCACGACGCGTCACCAGGGGACGCTTCGCTTGCGCAATACTTCCGGTGATCCTCGTGCGCTCAGTTTCGGTCGTGTGCGGGAAAAAGCGTCGAGAGAGAGAAAAAAACTTTATTGGCGCCAAAAATTGGTCGATTCAGCGGGACCCGGATGTCTTCATGTTGAAGTTCCGAGTCTTCCAGGGGTGGTGCCTAAAAGCGTCGAAATTCTTCGCGCCGCAGGGCTCTAGGAATTGTTTTTCTTCGTTTCAAAAACAGATATGACATTGCTTTGTTCACAGCATCAAACTCCCTATTGGGAATAACCACCCAGCTTCGATAATTAAAAAAGTTAATTAGTGGAAGTGTGTTAATTATCTGGATATTAAGAGGCGTTTTGCAGCATATGTCCGCCGGGCAAGAGACTGGGATCGTACACCTATCACTGGGATCGTACACCGTGTGCATCTCTCTCTCTCTCTCTCACACACACACACACACACACACACACACACACACACACACACACACACACACACACACACACACACACACACACACACACACACACACACACACACACACACACACACACACACACACACACACACACACACACACACACACACACACACACACACACACACACACACACACACACACACACACACACACACACACACACACACACACACACACACACACACACGTCTCTTCTCTCCCGCTGCATTCTTTGGCACCCTTTTAGAGCGAATATTCCTATTTGCATTTGCTGCAACATTTGTTTTCACTTTGGCCGAAGTATCTTACAAGTCACATACTCAGCTGTACCTAAAGATGCTTGGCATGAATTGGCATTGACAGTATCCCGCCAAAAAGTGCGATCACGTGCTCTATTATGAAGAAGCTAGATTGACATGGCAAAAAAAAAAAAACTATCTGAACATGACCCGTGAAAAAGTAAAAATTAACCAGGTTCTCAAATCTTTGGAGATGAAAAAAATTCGTGCTGGATGCGTCCAAGAGTCATATTTACTTCAGGGAATCTAAACTTAGAATCATGACGTTTTGCATTGTCAGTAAATAAAATGCAGTTATAAATTATGACCAGAACCGAAGCACGACAAGAACGCTTTGAAGTCATTCTCGAACGCCCGAATCACCGACGTGGCTGGTCCTGCGCAGAACAAGAGAGCTGAGGGGAGCGCTTTGTTTTCATCCTGGCGACAGTGGTTGCACACCTTTCGCGGCCAGCTCAGCGCGCTCCAGTCCAGCCTAGAGCGAGGTACAGTAAGGTCATCCGCTCTCTCTCAATATCTCGTTGCATTGCCAAGACAGCCGGTCGCCAGACACGAGTCGCCGAAGCAGCACCCCGCGAAGCCGCTGAGGCGCCAAGTTGGTGTAATAGTTCCATTCTTGCCGGGCCACGCCCCCTTTGTACCACAGAAGGGCGCGCCCTCTCTTGAGTAGCAGCCGCATTAGGCTGCCGAAACCGCCCGTCGTGCTTGGACAGCCCTCGACATACGCCATCGAGTAGTGCACGGGTTAACGACAGCTGGTTACGTACTAAACCGTTTCCGTGCCTCAGCACATTGCAGCTCCGAACTTGACGCAGCTTAACATACCTACCAATTCTGGACAGAAATATTTTTGAGCGAGAAACAGCTTATGAACGTAATTTTGTCATACATTGTAGGATTTAAGTATAACCAATATATTCGCAGACCACCCCATGGCAGTCTCCCGTCATTTTTTGCTAATATTTTCAGTATAATCAATATAATCGCGGACCACCCGATGGCAGACCCGTTATTTTTTGCTCTAATATTTTGTTTTTTTTTCTATAATAACAGTCTGGGAGTCTTCCGTTATTTTTTTTTTTTTGCTCTAATAGCAAAAAAAAAAAAATAACGGAAGACTCCCAGACTGTTATTATAGCAAAAAAAAAAACAAAACAAAACGGAAGACTGCCATCGGGTGGTCCGCGAATATATTGATTATACTGAAAGTAATAGCAAAAAATAACGGAATACTGCCAGGCTATTATATATATATATAAAAAACGGAAGACTGCCATTGGGTGGTCCGCGAATATATTGATTATACTGAAATCTTTCAGTACATGAAAAATTAATGTTTCTGCTATCGACAAAAGCGCTCTCCATTGGTTTTCTATGGCAGTCTTAACTGCTAAACGCAATCGATTGAAACACGTTAAAAGAAAATTTTTACTAAGAATCGGAAGAATGGGCTATTACGTGTAATATTTCCGTAACACTATCTCACAGTTTTTCAATATTAAAAACTTTTGTCGTACAATGTTGGAAATGAAAAGAGACGACCGGCACCATTAGCGCTGTGTATCGCAAGGATGTGCTTCAATGAACTTTAAAACAAGGCTTTAACACTAGATTTGAAGGGTATTCAATACACACTGCAGCGTCAACTTGAAATTTTCGAGTCCCGTTTGATCGCCTAGTGCTTCTGGGGCTCAACAGCATCTAGAAAACTCGCCCAGACATCATTAACGCTGTGCCGCTGGTGCACTGAGTTACCTGATAGCTTGCTGACAGTATTTTCTTCTCGCGGAGTGAAATAAAATGCCAGAAATATGAAAAGAGCTTACTGTTCCCATTTGAAAGTGTTACCTAGTTGAAACTGAATGAATTTATTATGCAGTGTTGGATTAAGTGGGAGCAGGTTTGTATGTGCACGTATTCATCGTGTCTGTACAGTCGTCGTGTTGTGGTTCTAATATGTGCATAATATAATACAATATAATATAATATATGCGAGATGACAAAGCAGCACCAATACTCTGATGCAGCTCGAATGTACTGAGACGTTGGTGCACATTCGTAAAGGAACACTGACCGCTACACAGTATACACTGCACACCATCATGAAACACTTCACGCACAATATACGTCACCACTTCAAATGCATGTTACGAGAGTTCCGGCGCATATCGTTTTCTTAAAATGCGTGTTCAAACACTGAAGAACGGAGCTTACTTTCGCAAAGTATAACATATGCGATGATCACTTTGCTGTCCCCTTAAAAGGAAAAAATACAGGTCATCAATAAACGTGCAACTCTGCTCTACGCTGTGGCTGTTACCGCAGCCTTTGCATTCACATGCAAAAGTTTATTACCGATTGATTTAGCTATTAACAACTCCGGAATTAATGCGCGGATAACGGACTTTCCTGGTTTTTCTTTTACGCAGAAGGACATGTGTGGGTGCTTGAAAACATTGCGGAGGCTTCAACAGAGAAGATGCGGTCGCGAGAACAACAATGCTCAAAGCACTCGATAGCATCCAACCTTAGTTGGACATGCGCTGCTGTAGCTGGCTGCGAAAACGCAGAATGTACAACTGAATTTGTTCGTGACTCAGAGCTTGTACCATTAATTACAATAAAAAGAGCATTTAGCGCTTAAGCGGCTCCAGCTGGCAAGGGCTACCGATGCCTTCGCTTTTTACATGCGAACTCTCCGCGTTGGCTCTGGTAATGTTCCAAAGAGGGCAAGCCCGCTTCGTCCTAATCCCATAAATGTGTTTGCACACCTGTCAAAGATTGGTGATGAAGGCCGCGGGCTCTTGCACGTGCGCAGAGCAGCGAATAACTTTTGCCAGCCACGGCATATGGAGGCGTCGAGAGGAAATATTAAGTGACGAGCCTCTGAGCTGCTTTGAGCTGCTGTTTAGAAAAAGAGAGAGAATCCGTTTCATTTGAATAGCTGCAAAACAGCTGTTGTTTTAGGGGCGCAGATCAACAAGATGCAGCTATGATGTACTGGGCAGTTTCTGCAGAGTTTGTGGCGGCGAGGTCCTTCCTCGCTTAATGGTAGCGGGACTGGAAGTCGGAATGTCGGAAGTCGGAAGGACGAAGTTGGTTTTCCCGGATAAAGTAGTAACCACCTGAGAAGTGGTAGTGTAGCAAGGCTATGACTAGGATTAGTCGCTTGTCCATTAGCTCGCAATTAGTTTCCGAATGAGGAAGTTTCAAAAAAATGCTTAATTTTTTGAAGGTATAATCATGTGGCTAAAAACTGAAAGGTGTGCTTTTTGCTTCCCAGGGCACGCTGCATAATATGCTCCCCTCAATAGCCCGGCCGCGCCTTTAGGTAGCGATAAAATTGAACTTTGTCTTCTTTTTTATCGTGGAGGCAAAACGCTAAGGCGCCTGTGTGCAGTGCGATGTCAGTGCACGTTAAAGATCCCCAGGTGGTCGAAATTTTTCCGGAGCCCTCCACTACGGCACCTCTTTATTCCTTTCTTTCACTCCCTCATTTATCCCTCCCTTACGGCGCGGTTCAGGTGTCCGCCGATATATGAGACAGATACTGCGCCATTTTCTTCCCCCAAAACAAATTATTATTATTATTATTATTATTATTATTATTATTATTATTATTATTATTATTATTATTATTATTATTATTATTATTATTATTACTATTATTCTCTTACAAAAACATTTCTTGGCGCCCGTACATGTTACGCTGCTATGCGCTGGTTAGAATTCATACAACAAAACCAGACACACGCACAGACCACGTACGGATACCTTTACGTACCTTTTTCTGTTATGCGCATACAGACGAGTCTGTGTACAGTCGCTCAGTGCCTAATGTCCATTCAGCGGTTTCCCATTTCAAAGTAGCGAGCAGTAATCCAGCAGTATAGGAATGCGCCATCTGTCGTATTGTAATCTATGGATGTAATCTATTGTATTGTAATCTATGTATGTAATCTATTGTGACAGCGTTGTGAGTGTGTGTTATGCCTTTTTTCCCTTCTCTCTTCCTCCTTTTTGTCCCCTAATCCCTCTTCCCCAGTGCAGGGTAGCCAACCGGTACCCCTTTCTGGTTAACATCCCTGCCTTTCCCTCCTCCTCTTTATCTATCTTTTATGGATGTGATATCCGGGTTTGTAAGTGTGCCCTTGTCTAGCTGGGAGAAGGGAGGGGGGTGTTGGAATGTTGGGAAAAGACTCAAAGCTTCGCCCAGGAGTCTGTTTTTCTGGAGGCGTGGGTGCGGCCAGTTTCGAGTATTGTCGGAATAGCTCGAACGAGGACTTTGCAGTGAGGGGCGCAAAAGTTTTCATCGAAATCTACAGCTCCGCTCTACAGCCAAACAAGCTGAGGCTATCCAGTTGGTCGTGAGCCATCAGGAGTCTGTGGACTGGAGAGGGGCCCATCTAGAAGATCGGCTGCCATATCAGTGAGCGCCAAAGCGGTCACCTGGAGGCGCAGAGAAGTGCTGCCACAGTCATAACTTAATCGCCCCGGGGAGAGCAAAAGTCTAGAAGCCTTTTGTTTTCTGCAGCCTTCTGCATGGTTCTTTCAGAACTCTGAGAAGGCATTACGCAAGAAAAACGTCTCCGCCGTAAGAAATCCTTCGTGGGCTGCGTCTCAACCGTCCTTGCGGGATTTTCTGCCGTGCCAGTAGCCAGTGCATAATGCCAAAACATAGGGAAACTTAAAATCTGTCAGAAACGTGCCTTCCGTGCGATTGCTAATATTCCATGTCATGCGCATACATCTGATTACTTTCATCACTTTAAACTTCTTGCCATAGAATCCATCTATCTTTTTCGTCTCACGTCTACATATCGCTCGTCCGTTTTGGCGTGTAATCGCAGCTTCCTGGACTTCAAAAATCTTCGACCGCACATTTCCTTCTACAATACTCGTCGAAATGACTCATGGGTTGTGCCTTTCTGTCGTACAGATTATGGTCGCCAGTCCATTTCTTATCACGCAGCTGTTCTTTTAAATAACCTTGTGGCCATCGATGTCTGCCCGGAACAAATGTCCAAACGAGCGGTTTATGCACATTTTCTTGCTGCTAACGCCTGATAAATTTTGTATCCTTGTGTTTGTACTTTACGGCGTTTTTGATGTATGTTAATTGTTGCTTAATTTTATTGTATCCATTGTTTTTGACTGCCATGAAGTGTTCTGTACTGCTGCAGATTCTTTTTCTGTATGGTGTTGAAAGGTTCTTTTATAGACATTTTGTTTAAGCTGAAGTGTATTTAACGAAATCTGTTTCTAACTAACTTTTTGAAGCTAAATGTGTTTTTTTTTTCAAACTGCTGCCAAATTGTACATGAGGGGGCCGGGCTTCGTCAAGCCGCAGTCATGCGGCTTTTACCCGCCACCCCCTCTTTCTCCTTGAGAGAGAAAATAAAGATTTGATTTGATTTGAAAGTCACGGCCATCAGAATCGAGGAACTGTAGACGAGCAGCTTGGTTGTTTACCCTGTGGAGTGTGTTCTTGAGTAATCTCTTGCGCTTCCCACACGGTTAGCACACTGGTTCAGAAGTTCGCAGATTGTCACGATCGCGGTACTGGAACGAAGTAGTAGCTCTCTCAAAAGAAAATTGTGGCGCAGAAACAAAGTTGTTGGATGCCACGGGTAACTGACTGCCCACCTCACTAGCGAGGTCATCATCTGACAACCTTCAGAAAAAAAGAAAACAATGTGGCCGCAGGGGATGCCGTACATGGACCTAAAAACTTGTAACTGGTAGGATAACAGAATTATTACGGGGGGTTCAAAAATAGGGCGCCCTTCGCCCGCGATCTCCAAGTTCCACTATGGCCTGAATAAGCCTCATCGTCCGTACCGCCATCAATGCAGCTCATTTGAAGCGTGCGCCAACTTAATGCTTTCCTAAAGTTAGATGATCCACGACATCACGATGTTGAACGCGTGCGGTTCGTGAAAAACCCTTGACATTTAATTTGCACCTCTTGTTGCTTTGCACTGTCGCGCAGAAAACTGAATTACGCGCTAAGACTGCTTGAGAACTTGATCTTCAACCCAGCTAGCATATACTTAGATAGTGCTATAACGCAGCCTGAGCACAGGGTGCGACGAAGGCCCTTATAAAGAGGTACCTATGTAAGCACTTTAGGCGGCATCGTAGTCGTCATCGGCGTCAACGTCTCCGCAGACTCTTCGGAACCGCACAGCCCCCCCCCCCCCCCCCCCCCCCCCCCGTCTTTTAGGGCCTTCCCACGCCATCTTGTAGAAAGGTTTATCGCAAACAGACACCATGTCCAACATTCTCGGACAAAAACTTTGAAAATGAGAAAATTGTAAGACACTGCTATGGAAATGTTTAAGGTAATGGTCCATTCTTCTGATATGTAACGAAATCTTTTTTTTAACCTGTTTCCATCGATCGAATCGAAGAGTTATGACTACCATAGAAAACCAATGGGGAATGCTTTTGACGACAGCAAAAAAATTAATAGAAAAAAATA